>NC_090795.1:18447912-18490412 GCF_040054535.1 Antennarius striatus
TCATGTCATCATTAAGAAAATGGATGGATGGATGGATGGATGGATGGATGGATGGATGGATATGGATGGATGATCAACAAGTCTCATAACAAATTAATGTTAAGTGAATAAATATTTTAATTTAAGTAAATATATAAAATGTTAGTGAGGACGATGGCATCCCTTAACACATAAAAACTTTGCTGCATCTCCACATCCATATGACCTTTATAAGTTGAGCGTGTAAGGACACCTATCGTTAACATCCGGTCTTTCCCAGAGCCTTCTCCACATCCCAGCATGCAATCTGTCACCTGTGGTGCTCAGCTGCCTGCTCCTCATCATCCAATCAGCCTCAGGTCTGCATATATTCTGTTCAGCATTCGGTTCAGCACCAGATTCATTGACGTCGGTTCACTACCGTGTTCTAGAGGCAAGATCGGGCCTGAAAAATCCAGTCCGACCCGACCCGAGCCCGAGGGTTTAAAGCCCGACCCGACCGGACCTGAACGTAATTATTGACATTTTCAGAATCCAAGGATTCGGGCCTCAGATCTTACCTCTACTTTCGGTGCGTACGATCGTAAAGGTAAAGTGACAGAAGATACAGCTGACGCTCCGAGGGAACGGAGCAGATATTTTAGATGTTTCTCATACAGCGCCTTGTATGTTTTACCTAAATTATTTATTTTATAAGGGTATTCCTTAGTTTAATACCCATAGATTGTTTGAGATACATAATATACAAATATATATTTATTAAAAAAGTCCGGGTCGGGCTTGGATCTTAAGATCTTAAGCCCGAGCCTGTGTCCAAAAAAATCTAGCCTGAACAGACCCGAGCCCAAGGGTTTAAAGCCCGACCCGACCCGACCCGACCTGAACGTAATTACTGACTTTTTGAGCCCAACCCGGCCCAAATTTCGGTTCGGGTCGGGCGTAAGATCTTACCTCTACCGTGTTCTGGTGTTCCTCGGTTCTTGGGTTCTGCCTGTTCACCTGCCCCCTGTCTGATGTGTCTGCCTCATTTTATTCTGTTTTGCATTGTTATTAAAACTCTAGATGTGGACTCATCCCTATTGCTGTACTTTTGGGTTCTCCTGCCGCCCCGGTGAACGATCTGTCAGAGAAGAGGCTGAACGGAGTAATGTTATATACGTTCCATGGTGGTTGATCCACAGAGGATCAGGAAGTGGTGCCACACAGATGACAGCAATGAGCTGATTGGATGAACGAAGGTGGAGGGACTCTGGAAAAGACAGGAGATGTTAATAATGGGTGTCGTGACATTAAATGCAGTAAAGGACTCTGATTGATAAAACAAGAGAGATTGAGACAGAATACATCATATTATATTATTACACGCATGGCAAACAAAGTGTTCTGTGGTGCGAGGAATGGATGTTTGTGGCATTTCTGCTATTGGGACATGGTGCATATTTAGGCAGACTAAGTATAATTTTTGAAACACTTTAATGATTCATCAGTGAACACATACAGAGGGAACAGGATCATCATAATGGTGCAGACGTTGATCCTCCTCATGTTCTTCCTGATACCTGTTATAACTAAACTGACAAATGTTGTCCAGCTCAATGTGAGTAGGGAACAGAAATCTAAATAAAATAATTAATACCCATTATCAAATTGTTTTATTTGTGGTAAAATCCATTCAATACCAAAAGTACATCAAACTGAATATTTGTAAGCAGTTGGATCAACACACATACACCACAGGCAGAAAGCTGACAAACATAAGCCTGGACGCCTTTGTCCAGAAGAATAGAACTACGCTGCCACTTGTAATATTTATTTATGAACAACATGAATGCTATATATAATTATTTATACTCAAAACAAAAACCAATTCATGCAGGAATTAAACAGATACAATAGACCCCACATGTGGTGCAGCAGTTTTTGATCTGGTGTTAATGTGTATTTCCTATTGATCAAAGTCAGTATTTCATCTGTCACATTTAAGGACAATGTTATTTATGCTCCATGATAAATGAAAAAATCCCTAATTTCACTTGGTATCCAAGTAGCTGTCATTTCCTTCTGTGATCAAACAAAGTGTGAAAACATCAAACTAGTTTTAAAATAAAATGGATCACAGAACATGTGATTGAAGTACTATGTGTACTTCAGGTGTGTAATGGAAGATGACACAGAAAGAAACAGAGAAAAAACACAATGCAGGAAACCAAACGTCTAGCAGCTGAAAAGAAAACATTAATCCAGAGAACACCATCATGAAGGCATCAGCAGTCTTCACAGTTCATGGTGGTTGAACTCAGTCTGGAGGCACGTTATTGAAGAGATATAGACAGGTCCAGGATTCATGGTCACATCTCCACCTAAAGCAGGTTGGTGGTGGAACCATCAGCAAACCAACAAATTGGGATTAAACTCTAAGGCAGAACAATTCCAGGGAGGAAGCTGCCTTTGAAATTACTGACATGGAGATTGGGTCATGGATTAACTTGGAAATACCAGTAGGTGTGAATCTGGGAGGGCAGTGTTCTAGTAGATGATAAGGCACTAAACTTTCCTTCAGGTAATTCCTTCCTTGATGGTGAGCAGGAGAATTATGAACTTAAAACACTGGAAGCCAGAGCAGTAGGAGACATAAAGTCACTCTTTTGTTCCAGGCAGCACATGGGTCACGTCTTTTGGATCAGATGGAAGGTCTCACTGTATTACAGGTGTCTGTTATTGTGTGACTGACAACTCAAAGCACTTTAATACTCACCTCCCAGAAAAGCTTGGAGATCCAAGAACAAGATGGAGCTGACGGCATTTATCCTTATGAACAATATTTTCTGACATTATATTTTTTCCATAAAGAGCATTTTTATCAGGTAGACTATAATATGTTGTGTAGCAGCATAAAACATGGCATTTAATAGCAAATTAGAGATTTAAGGGGAAAAACATGCAGTACCCAGTAAAAATCTCCCAATTCAAGTATTTCATAGCTGCCAGGAAATATCAGTACTGTATACTTTATTCAGTGGTGTTTGCCCAAGTAACTAGCTCCACTGATTCTTCTCTTGTACAGAATAGAGAAGGAGATCGAGGCCCTGGAAACACAGGAGCTCAGCGTCTCTGCTAATGAAGAAGTGGTTCTACTGCGGTTGAAGGAGGTGGAGCAGATGTCTGAGGACGTCACCAAGGTGAGTTCAAACCGGCTGCGTTCGGTCTGTTCCACTGATTACTCTTTTGCTCTGTCTTGGTTACTGATTAATTCTGCCTAAAATGCCAGCCTATGAAACACGACCATATCTTTTTGTTAAGTTCTGATGAGAGAACAAGGAGAATTGAACACATGAGTCTAGATGCTTCAAACATTTCTCCTAACAGATATGCTGAAGCACTGCACTTAACAGACACTCTGGGACACTCAGTGTTCTCGTTTGCGTGCGTCCTTGTGTCTTTGACGCACGTTGTTTGACAGGGACACACGGTCGTCAGACAACGTGCGTCCCTGGGACTCCAGCTTTAAATACTTACAATAAAAAACAATTGATGCTACCCTTTCCACGATATAACATTGGGAAAAAATGCACTTCTATTTAACAAAAATATTCACAAGTTATCCATTTCTCCACATATTTTGAACCCGAAAATCTCCATTATGTTTTGATCTTGTGTTTCTCGTCACGAGACTCACCTGCGTGATCAAAATCAACCAAACGGCGACACGTCTGCTGGTTTTAACGCTGCAGTGAGAGAGGAGTTAGTCTGACATTATCACCACGCCTCCGCAAAAGATGCAAAAGTTTGAGAAAAACCAAGTGACAATAAATAAAAAACAATCAAAAGTTAATGAAGAGAACGAGACAGATGGAAGTGAATGTTTCCATGGGGTGGGGGGGCTAAATGTCAGCAACCAACACAAAATTATGAGGGTGCAGCTTACAAACATTTGTGTATAGGAGGTTCTGTCAGCTTGGTGAAGTGTCCACAAAATCATATTAACAGTGTTTAGTTTTTATATTGTACTGCTGTTAAACTCTATCCTTGCATTGCTTCTACTGTATATTCTGTTATTACTTTTGGGATGCACTACATTCTGGAAGTCACATGAACTCTGCTCTCTCTGTACCTGTGTGCAATGCTAAGGCTCGTTAGCTCTTTGTTTCTCTGTCACAAACATTTTATTGATCCCATCACTGATATCAGCTGTTATATTTTTTAGCCAAATGTTGCTATTTAGTGTTTAAACATGTTGCTTCACTAGAACTCACACTGGTACGCTCTGTAACTGGAAATTCTCAGAGTGACTCAAGTGTTAGGATGTGGACCTCGGTATCAGGGTGTGTGGGGGGGTGTGGGTGTGTTGGATCATGTGAGGTGTCTGCTGCCACTGCAAACAGGAAGCAGAAACACACCAGCTGAAGAGCCTCAAGGCACTGAGTACACAGTACTGCAGAAGGACCAGGTCCTGGGCCATCACAGAGGATCACGTCCACAGTGATGCATTGCATTGGGAGATTACATGGACCCCCTGAATCAGGAGTTGTTGGGGAAATTCCTGTTTTGACTGATCAGAGAAGCTGTGTCATTGAAGAAAAAAGCTGAGTAGAGAGAATCTTCACCCTATTTTCACCACAGCCATTTGCTTCGTTCAGTAATAATCTGAGAGATTATTTAGACAATTGCAGTAGCGTCAATAATCCGAGAGATTATGCAATCCAGTAATCCAACAGCAACATGATAATGGTAGGGGACTCAGCAACCAACTGAAGACAATGATTATGGCCACTATGGATCACTATGGATCATTATGGATCACTGTGGATCATTATGGATCACTATGGATCACTATGGATCATTATGGATCATTATGGATCATTATGGATCACTGTGGATCATTATGGATCACTATGGATCATTATGGATCACTATGGATCATTATGGATCACTATGGATCACTATAGATCATTATGGATCACTATGGATCATTATGGATCACTATGGATCATTATGGATCACTATAGATCATTATGGATCTCTATGGATCACTATAGATCATTATGGATCACTATGGATCATTATGAATCATCATCTTTCTGTATAAACCAGAAATAAACAGAATGATGTTACATGAAATTCTGACTGACTTAAAGGAATAGTTTGATGTTCTTTGGTCGATGCTGACACTTCTATCACTAGAAGTATGAAATCTAATTTGTTTGTAACATGGTTGACACGAGATGAACTCTCCGTGTTTGCACCGTGGTTTACATGACACTGCTGTGATTGAGCCAAGTGGGAAGCAAATTAATCACTGATTGGTACGTGTGTGGTGCGCAAAGACCAACATCGATTAAAATGTTTTCTGGTTGTCATCTTCATTCAGACATAAAAACACACGCATTGACTTTAATATAACAGAGTCACTGACATTAACTCGTCCACAACTCTGATGATGACAGGGTGACTCCGCATTTTCAGAATAAAGTACTTTGTCCTGTGGGGACCCAAAGCAAAAATCTTTCAGGCAGTTGTCAGCTTTCCATGATGTGATGTATTAAATCCTTATGTTATTAGGTCTGACATTGTTTCATACACAGTATATGTTCAACTAACATAAATATTAGTGATGAATGTCATCACTAATATTTTTTTAGTGATTGAATGGGAGGTGGGAGGAAGATGCCTTGAGGGGAATTGATTGATTCTTCAGAATTGATTGATTCTTCAGAATCAAACAATTCCCCTCTATGTTCCACAAGATCTTTTTGGGAATCCTCAACCTTGTGCACAAATAAAGACAACTTTATATTGTTGAATGTATGGCATTTTATATTTTTACATTCAAATAAAGTCATCAGAATACAAATGATACCTGTAAAGAGTTACTGTACTTCACTCCCAACTCACGTCACGCTTTGGCTGCATGCTCAATCACACGTGTCTAAGGGGAGTTCCTGCACCTCATGGTTGGATGAACACACATGTAATGTGACTGTGTGGGTATTTCAAGAGTTTTGAAAGAGGAAATGAAATGTCAACATAAACATAGGTATAGCTTCAGTGACTTAATTACATATACCACAACAATAATTACATAATACAAATAATCCATTGTTGAGAAAATGTATTATTAAAAAGGCTTTCTCCCTGCAGTTGTAACGGTAAAAATGTCACAAGCGTCTGTGTATGCTTTGAGTCAGTCTGAAACAAACCAGTAGAGATCTATTCCCACCGAATCAAAATGAAAGCAGACATGACAAAACCTGCCCTGAACTGAGAACCAGAGTGAGAACATTGGAAATACACAGTAGTGTGATTTGGACTTGTATCCCCATGGCGACACACAGTGTCAGCCGTCGGGAGGTGACCCTGGAGCATTTCTTTAAGGAGTAACACGCCCAAAACAACACTTTGGTATTTTATCACTGTGGGATGTCCGAGCCGGTGGATGTGGCAAATCTATGTCATTTCTAAGTACCATACAGCCCTGAAATTGCCTGTTATGGGTCAAATGACCTGGGTCAAAACATCTCCCCAAACCACCAGGCAATAAAAACGATACCATTCAGTACATGGATAGTCTTGTACTTTTGACTGGACATTACGTTAGGAGAGGATCCTTGGAAATACTTTTTTGGCTGCTACTAAATATATACGAAAGGGTTCCAAATGTAAATGAAATAACAGTAAGGATTTAATTAGTCATCACTATTTTTGAAAATCATAACATAATCACCAATTTACTTATAATAGACCTAACATATGTCTTCTGTGAAGGCCAGGACAGAGGGCTTCCCAACAGCTCAGTAAACCAAATGTGGTTGTTCTATTTTCAGAGTGAAATCGTGATAATTTACTCTTCCTCACTGTTTGTGGTGTCATGTAAAACAAGAAGAAGGTGGGGGGAAAGGTGTCCCCTCAGACATCGTCCTTAATAGTTTATTCAGTAATACATGAATCATATATATACATATAAATCCAGGAGTCATTTTTCTTATGTGACACAAAATCCTGAAATGTGGGAAACCCAGATCAGTCAGTTGTTATTACTGTGTGTGGATTTTACTTATCTGGTCATTTGCTGGGTGTGCCCGACCCCTATGTGAATATAGTCACCCTAACTTTAACCCTCATTTAACAGAATATACATTGTTAACTGACTACTACCCAGAAATGCGTCATGTATTTTGTATTTTACAAGTATCATATACTTCGTAAGTTTTAATACCCATGTGAAATCCATATGACAGACCTTTGGATGGGTTTATGACCCTCCCCATACTGCCCTTTCCCCACACTGTGATAGACTGTTCAAAGCACTTTTGTGTCTCACGGAAGTCCAAGACTCATGGAACAGAGCACACTTCCAGATGCCGTCAGCCAATAGAATACACGTACGGTATCACATGACTGCCTACTAAAAATCCGTGATGAGGTGGCGTCGCAATCATTGACGTGCAAATTTGCGAGGGCTTATTGTATTCTGTTTGTAGCCACTTGTTCTTTGTTGTGACTCATGACACTGCCTAGAAAATGGCATTTTATAAAATTACAAAGATTGACAGCCGACCGCCACATGCACTCACTGCATGAGTGGAACGAACTCCTCATTCCATCAGGTGGCTGAATGAAAAAATGGGACCACATCATAGTTTTTACCATTTGCACTAAGTTTGATTTTTGAACCTACTGGTGAGTAGCATAGATTTTAGGAATGTGTCAACAAATCCAGCAAGTCACACTTTATTTATTTATTTATTTTTTTGTTTGCCAAAGTATTCATAAGCATTTTCTGATTGAGAGGCATGGCTTCAGACTTGGAAGGGCAAATTTTCCTTTGCTTCACACTGGGCAGCAAAAACCAATCCAACAAACAGGTCACAGCACGACGAAGCCAACAGAACAACGTTAGGTCTACCAAATGTAAACTAAGAAGACATAAAGGCCTGACGCCTTCCAACCACACCCGTTCAGGTTACACTGTCGGTAACCAGGTCAGTGTTGAAGTCCCCTACTGAAACAGTCTCGGTCCACATCTCCTCAGGGGCCATATACAAAACCCAATGCAACGACACCAAGAAGGCCGGAGACTGACTGCTGTCTGGTGCATCGACCCTGATGAGTCTCAGCATGTTCGCCAACTAAAGACAAAAAGATGCCGTCCTCTCATGCACTGGGAATGACCCAACATACAGGCATGAAGTCAGTGGGGGGGGCTACAACTAAACACACATCTGAACATTAAATCTTATCATAGGTGAAAACCTATGGTTCCACAATCCATGCCAGGAATCAAGGTGAGCAGATTTCATCTGGCTGGTATTGCTGAGCCTTACACACCAGCTCAGGGTGTTTCCCCACCATCAAAATTCCATCCCCAAAAACAGTGGTAGCAATGGAGGATGAGGCTGTCAAAGCTCTGCTAAAAGAGCCACATGACACCGATGTCACACCCCTGTCGGGACTACAGTTTGTTTATTCTACACACAACACTCTTTCCCATTACTTACATCTCTTATCATTTCAGAATCCCTCTCCACCCCCCTGCATGTAGTCAGTCCATTCCTGTTTCCTGTGCTGCTCCGGCCACCTGCTACTCATTTGCCAGTCAAACACTACACTACTTCTACCCTGTTCAGCCGTCTGTTCACTGCCAGATTGTTAGTGATTCATCCTCCTTTCCAGTATCCCCGCTCTGTGTGACAGCGAGGTCAGCGGCTGCCTTACTTGGTGGAGGCTATGCAGGGAATGGCCGTTTGACAGGAGCGGGGCATTGCACCTCCCCAAGAACAAGTTGGGAAGCTCATTGCTCCTCAACGGCCCCTCGTCTTGGGATATCAATGGCTTAGACTACCGGTGCACAACCCACACACAGACTGGTCAAGTTCTCCAGAAATATCAAAATCCTCGTGAAATAGTGCAATGTGTGTGATAGTTAATTCCTTGTCAACAATGGACGGCTGTGTGGTCTTTTGGCAATATATTGCCTAACCTCACACAATAATTAGGTGCATAGTTGACTGAAATAATGTAATTAGCACTACAGTGACAGCTAAATATTACTGTTGTTCATTGGTTCTGCCTTCACATCTTATTTTCATCCATTTCTTGCTCTACTTCTACTCTAGTTTGATCACCAATCTTAAATCTTTTCAACAGCCTGTCCAAGGCCTGTAGTCCCATCTCTTCCTTCAATATAAATGACGTCATTGATTTCTGATGTAACATCTGGAACATACGAAACACTGAGGCAATAGGAAGATTTGAAATGTATCTATAAAAAAAACGCAGGACACTGAAGGCCAGGCCTCTTCTTTTTCTTTTTCTTGTCTTTTTTTTTTAACTTTGGAATGGTACTTAAAATTCTGCACTGATGTGGAGCTGGACTATTTGGTGATTGTGGATCACAATCACAATCACGCTTCTTACGTTATGGCGGATGAAGCGCGATTGAAAATGAATGAATGAATGAATGAATGAATGAATGAATGAATGAATGAATGAATGAATGAATGAATGAATGAATGAATGAATGATCACAACAAACCTGTCACAGCTCGAACAAGACTGGTGGTGAGAACCCAAAAGCACGACAGTGAAGCAGGCGGGTCAAGTCCAAAAACAGGTTTAATAGGACAGGCAGGGTTCAGGTACCAGATAATCAGTCCAAACAGCAGACGAGTCAGGCAGACGGCAAGCAAACAGACAGAGTCCAAAATCAGGCAGTTCACAGACAAAAAGGCATTCCAACAAACCAGGCAGACAAATCCAAAAGGGGTCGACGAAAGGCAGGGTCCGGGAAACAGGCTGGGTCAGAGACAGCAATCAGGATAACCGGCAGGAATCAAAGGCTGGAGACTCAGGGCAGACACCACACAATCTGGTGGAGTACTGAGGGCTGACCTGGGTATCTGAGGACTGGTGGCTGATTAGGGGAGGGGTTTCACGTGAGCGGAGGGAAGGTAGGTGCAGGGAATGAACTGATTGCAAGTGGGACTGAATCTGAAATAGTTATGTTAATGACCAGAAAACAAACAGGATAATAATAGTCCAGAGACGTGACCAAACCTTTGGCAATCAACATGTCAGTATTCACTTTTATATGCTCAGGTAAATAATAACTCCATTAGTCCATTACATGCATGTGATTGCTTTGGTAATATTTACTGTGGCTTTTTAACAAGACGAATAACATCCAAAACCTTAATAAAACCTCATTGTACATCACTTTCCTCTGCTATTTCCCATCAAAGAGAAATAGCAGATTAATTAAATCAATATAATTAAGTCAATTATATTGATTTATATAATTGTTCTAATAAACTCAATTAACACAGTAAACAATGCAAGGAATTAATACATCATGATAATGTGGTGATTTGAAAATGAGTTTTTTCACACGGATGTCAGAAACGGGTCACAAAGATAAATGTGAACAGTCAAGCTAGAAAGACAGATTTGAAAGAATTGTGTTGCTGTCAGTGGTGTGATGAAGAACATTATCCCCTATGAGCTCCTTTCTGCATCCCTGAGTGTTTGTTCATGTGAACGCTTCATCATTGGCTGTCTCTACAACACCCCTTTTCCATCAGCCAGCCAATCACAGGAAGCAGCAGAGCTGCCAGTATGAGGCTGCGCTCAGAGACAGAGCAGAGTCCTCTGCATTAGCCTGCTACCCTGTCTCAGGTAGGTACATTAAAATACATAGAGGCATACACTTAAACATACACATCCAAAAGTTTTACGTATTCTTCCAGGGCTGCTAGAACGGAAGTCACATCGTGTGTTTGTTACGGTGAGGGATGTTGAAAGCCTCCTGGCATTGTCGACTTGATTATTCTGTCTTTCAAATAGCTGCTGTCTTTCTCTCGTGTGTGTGTGTGTGTGTGTGTGTGTGTGTGTGTGTGTGTGTGTGTGTGTGTGTGTGTATGTGTCTGTGTGTCTGTGTGTGTGTGTGTGTGTGTGTGTGTGTGTGTGTGTGTGTGTGTGTGTGTGTGTGTGTGTGTGTGTGTGTGTGTGTGTGTAAGGACATCCTTGTTTAAGAATGATATGTGATTGTTTTTCCTTTTTATAATTGGCCATCCTAGTTTTGACGTCTTATGTCACTAGTTTAGTTCTGTCACTATAGTATAGTTCTGTCACTAGTATAGTTCTGTCACTAGTATAGTTCTGTCACTAGTATAGTTCTGTCACTAGTATAGTTCTGTCACTATAGTATAGTTCTGTCACTAGTATAGTTCTGTCACTAGTATAGTTCTGTCACTAGTATAGTTCTGTCACTAGTATATAGCCATGTCAGCTTCGGTTGGATTGTTCAAAGGCAATACATTGAATTATGGTTGGTGAACTCTATTAAAAGATATTCTTTTTAAGTGGTGGTAGGAACAAGTGAACACAGGAAGCCGGAGCCTGAGGTTGAAGCATGGGGCCGTAACTTCAGTTGAGAGCTGGTCCAGGAGTCCCTGGCCCCTGAGGTTATGAGGTTAGCTTTAACATGATGAGAAATCACAAGGCTGCCGGTACACTTAAATAATCAAACACTGTTAAAGGACATCCAGGATCAAACAATGGATGAGAAGGGGTTTGTTATGGTGCTGAACAGGGTGAAGTGTTATCTGGTTGGTAATAGCGTAGGGTATCCACCACCCAATCCACCACCCTACGCTACTCTACTGTACAGGTATACTGTATGTAGCAGTTAATCTCCATTGCAGTGGCTGATGTACAGCACCAGATGGCCCCAGCTCTCGCGCCATGCAACAACCTGCTTGACAAAAAAGCAGAAGTTAGGTGTGTGAATGGTAGAAATTTACGACAACCACTCAAATGGGAGGTGACTACCCATTGCACCTGACCAGACACCCCTTTCCAGTTCATGTTGGTTGAGGGACTGGTCGGGTCAGTGACGCTGTGACTGAATCACAGAATAGTTCACTTCCAGGCACCAGAACAACCTCACCTAATCTTTGGTCTTAGACTACAGACAGTCTGCAATGGCTGCTGTTTTTTTCTACCAATGGGGTGACCTGTCAGCGGACCAAAGTAGTACAGCAAACATCACATCTCTGGTCTAAAACATACAGAGTAAAAAAAAACAACTGTCCTGTTTCTTGTCATCCCTACGCCTCCCTGGACCCTGCTGTGGTGTATCATGGACTGTGTACAGCCACATTACATCTTCATCTAGTATTGTCATGGTGCTCTCCTGACTTTCTCTCCATCCATCTCTCTGTCTTGTTCCTGTCTCTCCACTGCTCAAGTTCCTTGAATTGGCAAAACCCTGGCAGTGTAACTGCAAACAACACTCCTGATCCTCATGGACACACCATGGTCTGTGTCTCCTCCACAACTGGTTTCCTTAAATGGAATCATTTTACTTGTGTCTGAGTCTAGCTTTTGGATCTTGTATCATCTGTACCTCATAACAGAGCCAATTGGCCAAAATGGACTTTGTGGAACCAGTGTCAGTCCAAAAGGCTGTGTCCTATCAAGGAATAATTTTTGACATTCAACATCAGACTCTAAAATTTTTAATAGATTCCAAAGATCACAAATCAGAAAGTGGTATAACTGGGATTCACATCTCTTTCACTTACCGCACAGCTCAGACTCATCTCTACACAGCAGTCCAACTTATATGTAGTCCAATGCTTAACACTATGTTAGTGTAGATGCTACTACACCAGGGTAAATGCAAATGGGACAGTGCAAACCAGGAAACATTTAACTTAAATAACTAAAAATTCATGTATAAAGTACCATAACCCTAAATTTTGACCATAGTGTTAAAAAATATTTGAATCTGTAGTCTTAGCTTTCATTAAGTGACAGATCATGTAGAAACTCTGCCTGGCCAAAAAAACGTTACCCCCCCAAAAAAAGGCCTCACTCATATTTCATTGGACCACCTTCAGCTTTGACTACAGCACATATTCACTGTGGCATTGTGATTTATTTCTATACAGTGTTGACATAACTTTTCACCGTTGATGATGGTAGAGTCTGACCGCTGAGCAAAGCTTTCTCCAGCACATCCCACAGTTTTGTACACCTTTCCTTTCATTTTAGCTGAAACTCTTCTATCACACATCACACCTGACACTTTCCTCCACCCGTTCCATCCTGCCTGGACACGCTTCTTCACCTCTTTTCCACACTCTCCATTGCTCTGGACTGTTGACCCTAAGTACTTCAAATCCTCCACCTTCTTGATCTCTTCTCCCTGTAACCTCACTCTTCCACTTGGGTCCCTCTCATTCACACACATGTACTCATGTACCATCCTATGCTGTTTGGCTACACTCTCACCTACCACTACTTTGCAGTCACTGATCTCCTTCAGGTTACACCGTCTACACCAGATGTAGTCTACCTGTGTGCTCCTACCACCACTCATATAGGTCACCCTATGTTCCTGCCTCTTCTGGAAGAAAGTATTCACTACAGCCATTTCCATCCTTTTTGCAAAGTCAACTACCATCTGTCCTTCTGCGTTCCTCTCCTGGATACCAAACCTGCCCATCACCTCCTCATCACCTCTGTTTCCTGCACCAACATGTCCATTGAAGTCTGCTCCAATGACAGCTCTCTCACTTCTAGGTATGCTCTGCATCACTTCATCAAAGTCCAACCAGAATTTCTCCTTCTCCTCCAGCTCACATCCTACCTGTGGAGCATACCCACTAACAACATTGAACATCACACCTTCTATTTCTAGCTTCAGACTCATCACTCTATCTGACACTCTTTTTACCTCCAGGACATTCCTAACAAACTCCTCCTTCAAGATAACTCCTCCTCCATTTCTCTTCCCATCTACACCATGATAGAACAACTTGAACCCTGCTCCTAAACTTCTAGCCTTGCTACCTTTCCACCTGGTCTCCTGGACACACAGTATGTCTACCTTCCTCCTCTGCATCATGTCAACCAACTCTCTACCTTTTCCTGTCATAGTTCCAACATTCAACGTCCCTACTCTCAGTCTTATACTCTTGGTGTTCCTCTTCTCTTTCTTCCTATGAACACACTTTCCTCCTCTCCTTCTTGACCAACAGTAATCCGATTTCCACCGGCGCCCTGTAGTCAACAGCGCCGATGGTGGTCGTTGTTAACCCGGGAGTCGACCGATCCGGTATGGAAGTCATAGGTTTGACTCTCATGTTAGATTTGGCAAAATTTTTACGCCGGATGCCTTCGCTGACGCAACTGTATTTTTCTGGGCTTGGGACCGGCACAATAAGACACTGGCTTGCGTTCTCTTGTGGCTACATTGGTGGCCAATGCACATGTGAAAATGAAGTCTCATGCTCCCCAAACCACTCCTTCACAATATGTGCCTAATAAATTGCATTGTCATCTTGGAATATGCTCATGCCATCAGGGGAGAGAAAAAAATCAATTGATGAAATAACCTGGTCATTCAGTCGATTCAGGTAGTCAGCTGACCTCATTCTTGTTGCTGGACCTAGACCTGACCAACCGCCCCCACAGGCAGGCACAGTAGGCCAGAGGCATGATGGGTGCTTCACTTCATCTGCCTCTCTTCTTACCATCATGCACTCATCACTCTGGAACTGGGTAAATCTGGACACATCAGGTCACATGACCTTCTCCCATTGCTCCAGAGTCCAATCTTTATGCTCCCTGGCAAACTGAAGCCTTTTTTCAAGTTAGCCTCACTGATTTGTGGTTTTCTTAAGACTACACAGCTGTTCAGTCCAAATCCCTTGAGTTCTCTTTGCAATGTGCTTGTGGAAATGCTCTTTCCTACTAATAAAAGTAGCCCTGAGTTCTACTATTGTTTTTCTTCTATTTGATTTTACCAAAAGTTTCAGTGATTGTAGATCAAAACCATTCAGGGGTTTTTTTTGGCCACATTTCTTCCTCAGAAATGATGAATCCTCACTACCCTCCTAGTTTTTGATGATGCGTTGGACAGTTCTTAACACATTTTTAGCAGTGTCTCCAATCTCCTGAAGTGTTTTGTCTGCTCGATGCAGGCCAATGATTTGACCCATCTCAAACAGACTAACATCTTTTCCACAACCACGGGGTGTGTTTAAGAAATGAGAAGCAACTCATTGCACCAGTTGGGGTGAAATAACTTGTTGCCAACTGAAAGGTAGTGCTGTAATCCAATAGCAGGCTCGTATCTATTTACTTAGTTAAATCCAGGTGACACCTTTTTTGGAGAGGCAGTGTAAATCACAAGTAGCTGTTTATCTGCTACGCATCATCTTAACCAGGAGAGACTACAGTGAAATGAGATATTGAATATTCAGTTAGTTCATCTTCTTAAACAATGAATGAATGTCTAATATAGAAACAATAGTGTCCAACTTGCTTGTTTTTGGAGGTGGGAGAAGCCCCAAGAACTCAGAGAGAACCAACGCAGACACGGGGACAACAAGCAAACTCCTCACAGAAATGCCCCAGGGGGAATTGATCCCAAGACCTTCTTGCTGTGAAGCAACAGTGCTGCCCTCTGTGTTACCATGCTTTTCAGATAGTAAATATTAAGTAATATGATTGTCATGACAATTTTATTCATCTGTGTTTTCAGTATTTCTACTGTAGCAGTTATAATAGCCCTTATAGATATTGTACAGTAGGAGCACGTCTGTTTATTTTGCTCCCTTTATGAAATGCTTGAAGTTAAAGTTGGAATCAGAAACCGCTGGTCATCTGCTTAGGATTTCACCAAATAACAGGCAGTGAGAATGAGTGAAAGCTTAAACTCATCCATCTTGCCTGCTGACCAGTCTACTGTACATGGGTTGGAATGTATGTTTTAAGCCATGGGTATCCCAAAACCAGATCATATGTAGTCACAATGATTTCTACAGACTAGAATTCAATTGGTTAAATTAGGGGGGGAAATTGGGGAAAATTTTAATGTCATTGACAGCCAAAATCTCCATTGGAATGGACACAGGTCTGGTGTTTAAATTAGCATAGACTCTCATTTGTCCAGGTCACACCTACCCTTTTTTTATTCATTAATATGCAGGATAAGGTGTTGCGCACAGATTAAACAGAGAAGCAAGCTGGCTAGCCTGTGGCGCAGCAGGTAGCACTGTCACCATAATAATGGAGTTACCTTGAGAGATGGGAAGACCAGACATGAAGTCAAGGACTATGTGAGACCAGGGACGAGTTGGAATGGGCAAAGGGCGGAGACGACCAACTGGCCATTGATTGGACGTCTTCCCTCGACCACAAACTGTACAGGCTAAAACATATTCTCTGGTGTCCTTCTCCATCTTTGGGCACCAGAAATGGCGTCTGAGGAGGGAAAAGGTTCGGTGAATTCCTGGATGGCAGGCAAATCAGGACGTATGCCCCCACTGGATGACCTGGGAACGGACAGCCTGTGGGACATACAAACAGTTGGGAGGACCATTACCCAGATCAGGATCAGTTTCTTGAGCTCTCCTGTTGCAGGACTATATCTCCCAAGTAACAGCAGCTACAACACAAGAAGGTGGGATAATGTTTTCAGCAATGTCAGGTGAGTCTGCAGGAGAAAACTGTCGGGAAAGGGCATTGGGTTTGGTGTTTCTCGAACCAGGTCGATAGGTCAAGGTAAAATTAAAACGTCTACAAAACAATGCCCATCTAGCCTGACGGGAGTTGAGCTGCTTTGCAGACTGGATGTACGATAAGTTTTTCTGATCCATCCAGACAACAAACGGGTGTTCCGCTCCCTCCAGATAGTGCCGCCACTCCTCCAAGACCAACTTGACAGCAAGCAGTTCTCGATCGCCTATGGTGTAATTCCATTCTGCGGTGGATAAACGGCGCGAGAAGAAGGTACAAGGATGCAGTTTCTGGTCAGAGGCAGATTGCTGTGACAAAACCGCTCCAACACCAGTGTCCGAAGCATCCACCTCGACGATGAACTGCAGGGTTGGGTCAGGATGAGTGAGAACAGGTGCTTCAGTAAAACGTCTCTTAAGAGCCTGAAAGGCTTCATCCGCATCTGAAGTCCACACAAAAGGAATCTTTGGGGAGGTGAGACAAGTCAGAGGAGCTGCCACTGAACTGTAGTTCCAGATGAAACGGCGGTAGAAATTAGCAAATCCAAGAAACCTTTGTAGTTGTTTACGGATATCTGGGACTGGCCACTGCGAAACTGCTTGGATCTTCGAGGGATCTGGCTTCACCTGCCCACTGCCAATGATGTAACCGAGAAATCCAACTGACTCAACATGGAACTCACACTTCTCTGCCTTGGCGAATAGTTTGTTCTCCAGCAGTCTCTGCAGCACCTGACGGACATGGGTAACATGCTCATCTACAGAAGAAGAGAAAATAAAAATATCGTCTAGATAGACAAACACAAAATGATTCAAAAAGTCCCTCAATACATCATTGACAAGGGCTTGAAAAACTGCCGGAGCATTTGTCAACCCAAAAGGCATTACCAGATATTCAAAATGTCCCAAATATGTATTGAATGCCGTCTTCCACTCGTCCCCCTTGCGAATGCGTACAAGATGGTATGCATTGCAAAGGTCCAGTTTAGAAATGATGGTGGTATTGAGAAGAGATTGAAAAGTTTAACTGTTTCCGAGCAATGGGTCACTTTAGAGATTAATTTCCCATCCTATGCATTGGCTGCTAGTGGAGTAGGAAGGGGTACCTTATCCAACCCAGCTTGTTGAGCCAGATTATACTCCATAAAATTATCCTCAGCCCTGGAATCCACCAGGGCAGTCAACGGCAGAGTAGAGTTACTAAAACAGCATAGCAGGAAGTAGCATCTTTGTTGGGGGGTTAGAGGTGGAAACGTGGCTCACCAGCACCCCCACATTCACTGATGAGCCCAGTCTTTTGGCCGAACAGGACATGTGGCAAGAAAATGTCCCTGAATCCCACAATATATACAAATGCCAGCCCTGATTCTACGCTGCCTCTCATCTGGTGTTAGTTTTGCCCGAGCCACCTGCATTGGCTCCCCTTCAGAAGTTGTAGTGGTCGGGACAAAAGGCTTGTGGGGAGGGGATGCGCTGAACCTGCGTGGTGGGGCACTGCGAGGGTGAGACAATGTGGGAATATGGCGGCTGGAACGCTCCCTACGACGCTCGCGGATTTGATTGTCCATTTTAATGGATGTCGAAATTAAAGAATCAAGATTTGCAGGATCTTCTTTTACAGCAAGTTCATCCTTCAATTGTTCAGATAAGTCCATTCAAAACACGCTCTGCAGAGCCGAATCATAACACCCACTCTCGGCTGCTAGAGTCCGGAATTCAACTGAGTAGTCTTCCACACTACGAGTCCCCTGGGTTATTGAGAGGAGCCTCTCAGAAGCTTCTCTACCCTGGACAGGATGGTCAAAAACCTTTCTCAGCTCCTGTTCATAAGTCACGTAATCATTGCGAATGTCAGGTTGGTTTCGCCATTTTGCAGCTGCCCACTCTAACGCCCTCCCATGGAGAAGTCCCATAATAAATGCAATTTTGGAATTGTCAGAGGCATAAGTGTTTGGCTTTTGACTAAACACCAGTGAACACTGCAGTAAAAAACTCCCACATTTACCCATATCACCTGAATAATGGTCAGGGTCCGGAATATGCACTTCTCTGAAGGACGGCGGTGGAGACTGAGGTGCAGCAGAGGCTTGAGGTTGAGGTGAAATGGGCTGACCTTGAATTCTGGACGTGGAGAGTTTGCCGGCAAGTTCCTGAATCATGAAGTTTAGCTGTGAAATCTGGTCTTGTGAAGTCTTCTGATTCTCCAGGAGGCTACGTAGCAGCTGCTCATGTTGTCCAAGCTGAACTCCTTGATTGGCAAGAGCTAGGCTGACACGATCCGAATCTGTCTCCGCTGGGTCCATGTGGCCATTTCTTTCTGTCATGGTTTGCTGTAGGACCCAAATGTGTAGACGTCAGGTAAGAGGGAAAAGAGTTTATTTGACACGAATGTGATGTGATGGTGGACCAGATGATCAGGCTGAGCAAGTGAATCGGCAGGAGATGAGTAGTCAAACAGGCAGCAGACTGGAACTGGAACATAGAGAGAACAGAGTTATCAAAAAGGTCAAGGTGCGAGTTAAGAGAGCTGAGGTGTAGATACTGACAAGCAGTACAAACGAACTGGCGATGAATGGTGGGAAGCTGGTCCTCATGAAGATCTGGAGATGGGTGATTAGCAACAGGTGTGCTGCTCTGCTGCCAGGAGCAGCCACACCCAGGTAGGTGGAAACTAGGAGCATCTCAGAAGAGAGAGAGAGAGAGAGAGAGAGAGAGAGAGAGAGAGAGAGAGAGAGAGAGAGAGAGAGAGAGAGAGAACTGCAAATCCTGACAGATTGATGCTGAAAAGTTCGTGAACCATGTAGTGGAGGATTAAAATTAATAGACCACTTTCAAACTTTAGGCAGTCCTTTCATCTGGTTGATATTTACCTCACAAAGAAAGCTTTTCTTGCTCCTTATTGCACAAATGTATTTCATAATTCATTATTTAATGGTATACTACAGTTACTAGAATATTGTCTTCCAGATATACTAGAACATCTTCCACTCCAGAAGAGTTCTGGTGAAACAGTGCTGCAATTTTTGATGCGAGTGAATCGACCCCAGCATCTTCCTGAAATGGATTACTGGCTCGGTCAATGAAAAGACTTGATAGTGTTTGTCGAACTCTGACCATCGTAAATCTGCTCTGTGTACCGTTTACTGTCCAGTATCACACAGGCCTTCCCTTCCATCTCCAGCTCCCACACCAGGTTCTGCACGTTTCCACATCATGGCACTGCAGCTTTGAGTAGAGATGTTTGATCTTTTGTTTGAAAGCATTAACTGTTTATTAATTAGTTGAGTCAACTACTTCACTAAATGCCTCTTTTACCATCTCTCCACCCTTGGAGGACTTATTCTTCTTAACAATGAGGTGACTGTTGGGTGCCATGAGGCAAAAGCAAGGCCAGGACCCCGGACGCAGAGTACAAGAGCAAAGAGTTTATTAAGCACAAAGTAGCAACAGAAAATCCCTTTCTAGAGAAATACTCACCTAACAAAGTAACAACAGAAGATCACCTTACTCAGGGAGAAAGTCGTGAAGACCAAAAACAAGAGAATCGCTGGAAACAAAAAGCTTGCAGCTGGGACACGTTGAAGGAGACAAACTGACATGGAAAACCTTCTGTTGTGAACATCAAGGGAAAGGTGGCTGAATAGGCCCCAGATAATCAGCCTGATGAAACTGAGGTGTGAAGACCAGACTCTGCCCACGAGCCCAGACCTCCTGCCACGGTCCAGCAGAGCAGAGAAACATGATAAGAACAGAGAACACAACCACGACAGACTCACCTGGAACGATGCTCTCGCTTTTGAAGTTGGCTGTGAGAAACATTACTGTTTTTTAGTTCTGTCACCTTTCACTTTCTCAGATCACTTTTTGGTAAAAAGATGGTGTCATAGTTTGTAGGAACAGTTCAAAAATGCTGATCTACATTTAATTTAATTTAATATACCGTTTGGATCCCCGAAGGGCAATTAAGAATGCACACTCTAGCTAATGATTCAAACGCATGCATACTTATACAGGTAGTCGTCGACTTACGACCACGATTGGTCCTGACAGATCGGTCGTAAATTGACTCTTAAGTAAAAATTCAATCCAGCATCGCTGGTGCTGGTTCTTGGCTGGGGGTCGTCCGGATTATCAGCTGGGGCAGCGCGTGGGTTGGTGGGAGCGGGAGACCATCTTTTCATAATCATTGTGAGCTTTGTCTGAATTGTTCGTTTCTTTTTCTCCTCATAAATTTCACGATATGGACGGAAAGCGTCGTTTGCCATCCGTTCAATCCTTGCAAATGTTTCAATGTTCTATGTCCAGTTCTTCAAAGTGTGCACGGAGTTTATTTAACAGGGAAAAGCCTTCTGACAAGCCTTTGGTGGTGAACATTTTTTCTGTTTCCTCCTCTTCTTTCTCTGCTTCTCTTCTTCTTCCACTCTTTCTTCTTCCAGCGCGATCAGTTCTTCTTACAGCGCGATCATTCGTCAGTTCTCCAAGGAGAGGTTTTTTGCCAGTTTCACTATTTTCTCCAGAATCTGATCAAGTTCTTCGTCACTTTCAAATCCAGCAGAAGAGTTCACGTAACGCTTGACAGTTTTTCCATACGTCATTCATACATTTCTCCGTCACAGCCTCCTAAGCAGCCCAGCCCATCAGTAGTGGGCTGGGCTGCTGATCTCAGTGTGACTGAACAGCGTGTGTGCGCCGTGGGGACTGGAGAGAGCGCGGGAGCCTCAGAGCGTGAGTACTGTGGCTGGAGGGAATGCCCCGCCCTACCCGGACATTGTGGCCGTAAAGTCGGTCGGTCGTAAGTTGCATAGGTCGTAAGTCGACGACTACCTGTACATGTATATATTAGTGTGTATAGGCCCCTGTAGCACACACACACATACACAAGGGGGCCTGTAGGCATGCAGGGGAGGTAGAGTGGCAGGCAGCTCCTTCTTGGTGTGCCTCAATTGAGCAATTTGTGAAGGGGATGGCGCCTTGCTCAAGGGCACCTCGGCAGTGCTCCAGAGGTGAGCTTACACCTCCCACCGTCAGCTCACCTTCGGGTATTTTTTTGGGCGGGAGCGGGAATCGAACCGCCGATCTTGAAATCATAGGACGACCCGCTCTACCGCCCGCTTTACCACTGAGCCACTGCCGCCCCTCAAATTTATTTTAATTTTCTTTTAATACCATAATGTGCTTGATTTCATAGTCAAAATTGCTGACGTTGCATATTTATTTGTCATTTATTCATTCTGTTTGTCCAAATGAAAGCAAAACATGAAAGATACGCCTAACCATAAAAAATGTCTCAAGACTGGACTAAGTGAAAGCAGATTTAATTAATAAAATAAGACCAAAGCCAGAGCTTGAAGTAAAAAATAAAATAAAATAAAACAAAATAAATAAATAAATAAATAATTTCTGACTGTAATTTTAGTGTCTCACCAGCCATGAACAGCACCAGGTGTCAGTATAGACAAGCATGGGCAGATCAGTTGGGTGAAGCCAATCAGAGAGGAGAAAGATAATTGCTTATTGTGTTCCAAAAATGTTCACACAATGGAACTCATAATGTTTCTCCTGCTTGTAATCAATGCGAGTGAATGATCAGTGATGTAACCGTATTTTCTTCGTAATGTAGAAATAGCCGTGGTTGAATTAGTGATAGTTGCAGAAAAGTCTAAATTTTTCACCATACAGGTGGTCCTCAACATACGAACATAATTGGTTCTGAGAGGCTGCTTGTAAATTCTTCTTCTTCTCCTTTGGGCTTTTCCCTTCAGGGGTCGCCACAGCGAATCAGTGTCTTCCATGTAACCCTGTCTTCTGCATCCTCTTGTCTCACACCAACTACCTTCATGTCCTCTTTCACTACATCCATAAACCTCCTCTTTGGTCTTCCTCTAGGCCTCCTGCCTGGCAGTTCAGAACTCAGCATCCTTCTACCAATATATTCACTATCTCTCCTCTGGACATGTCCAAACCATTAGTCTAGCTTCCACTACTCTCTCCCATAACTTCATTGTATGGCTCATCAGCTTTATTCCTCTGTAATTTCCACAACTCTGCACATCTCCCTTGTTCTTAAAAATGGGCACCAGCACACTTCTCCTCCATTCCTCAGGCATCTTCTCACTATCTAAGATCCTGTTGAACAACCCAGTCAGAAACTCTACTGCCACCTCTCCTAGACACTTCTATACCTCTACAGGTATATCATCAGGACCGACTGCCTTTCCACTCTTCATCCTCTTCAGTGCCCTCCTCACTTCATCCTGACTAATCTTTGCTACATCCTGGTCCACAACAGTCACCTCTTCTAGTCTTTGTTCCCTCTCATTTTCCACGTTCATCAACTCTTCAAAGTACTCTTTCCATCTTCCCATCACACTACTGGCACCTGTCAATAGACTTCCATCCCTATCCTTAATCACCCTAACCTGCTGCACGTCCTTCCCATCTCTGTCTCTCTGTCTTTCCAACCGGTATAGATCAGTCTCTCCCTCCTTACTGTCCAACCTAGCATACAAGTCATCATAAGCTTCTTGTTTGGCCTTTGCTACCTCTACCTTCACCTTACGCTGCATCTCCCTGTACTCCTGTCTACTCTCCTCAGTCCTCTCAGTGTCCCACTTCTTCTTAGCTAACCTCTTTCTCTGTATGCACTCCTGTACCTCCTCATTCCACCACCAAGTCTCCTTATCTACTTTCCTTCCAGATGACACACAAAGTACTCTCCTACCTGTCTCCCTGATCACATTAGCTGTAGTTGTCCATCTGAAGCACCTCCTGACCACCCAGAGCCTGTCTGAACTCCTTCCTAAAAGTCATGCAACACTCTTCCTTTTTTAGCTTCCACCATTTTGTCTTCTGCTCTGTCTTTGCCCTCTTGATCTTCCTCACCACCAGAGTCATCCTACACACCACCATCCTATGCTGTTTGGCTACACTCTCACCTACCACTACTTTACAGTCACTGATCTCCTTCAGGTTACACCGTCTACACCAGATGTAGTCTACCTGTGTGCTCCTACCTCCACTCTTATAGGTCACCCTATGTTCCTGCCTCTTCTGGAAGAAAGTATTCACTACAGCCATTTCCATCCTTTTTGCAAAGTCAACCACCATCTGTCCTTCTGCGTTCCTCTCCTGGATACCAAACCTGCCCATCACCTCCTCATCACCTCTGTTTCCTGCACCAACATGTCCATTGAAGTCTGCTCCAATGACAACTCTCTCACTTCTAGGCATGCTCTGCATCACTTCATCAAAGTCCAACCAGAATTTCTCCTTCTCCTCCAGCTCACATCCTACCTGTGGAGCATACCCGCTAACAACATTGAACATCACACCTTCTATTTCTAGCTTCAGACTCATCACTCTATCCGACACTCTTTTTACCTCCAGGACATTCCTAACAAACTCCTTCAAGATAACTCCTCCTCCATTTCTCTTCCCATCTACACCGTGATAGAACAACTTGAACCCTGCTCCTAAACTTCTAGCCTTGCTACCTTTCCACCTGGTCTCCTGGACACACAGTATGTCTACCTTCTTCCTCTGCATCATGTCAACCAACTCTCTACCTTTTCCTGCCATAGTTCCAACATTCAACGTCCCTACTCTCAGTCCTGTACTCTTGGCGTTCCTCTTCTCTCTCTTCCTACGAACACACTTTCCTCCTCTCCTTCTTCGACCAACAGTAATCCAATTTCCATCGGCGCCCTGTAGGTCACCGGCGCCCTGTAGGTCAACAGCGCCGATGGCGGTCGTTGTTAACCCGGGCCTCGATCGATCCGATATGGAAGTCATAGGTTTGATTCGCATGTTTGATTTGGCAAACGTTTTATGCCGGATGCCCTTCCTGACGTACCCCTCTGTACTTATCTGGGCTTGGGACCGGCACAATAAGATACTGGCTTGTGTCCTCTTGTGGCTATATTAGTGTGTATGTGTATGTAAACATATTAAAAGATAAAATAAATGAACATAATGAAATACAGGTACAGGTCATTTTGCGTTAAGTTGTTTCCAATTACATGTCATTATACTTCAATTAAATTAAGAAGAAGTAGAAATCACTTTATTGTCCCCATGGGGAAATTATCTTTTCACTCATGCCTTTTTTTTAAACATAAGTGTGTACAGGTCGCACACACACACACACACACACACACACACACGCACTCACGCACACACACACACACACACACACACACACACACCTGTAAGCACAATTTAAATGTAGAGGGAGGCAGAGCAACGGGCAGCTACTTCAAGGTGCACCCTTGTGAGCAGCTTGTGGGGGGGTACCTTGCTCAAGGGCACCTCGGCACCACTCCAGATGTTTGGGCCCACTCGGGTCTCGAAACAGCGACTTCTGGTCCCCAGCACAAGACTTAGCAGACTGGAATAAGTCAACCCAAAGTAAACATACATGGAAAAATAATAAAGTTTATGTTATTTCACTCGACTTAACCTCTGTCCATCACAAATATTGGACTCCTAACATCATTTGAAGAACAGTAAAAACACAATAATATCATTTTACTATATCTTTTTAACAAAGACTAAAAACATAGAATCATAAAAATAGGAATGTTTAGTTCCAAAACCAACATTGGAGCTTCACGGTAAACTTTTGGACTTTAAGGAACTCTCAATCAACACTAACAGTCAGAGTACAGCCACTCTCTGCAGTACTATAGGAGTTATTGTGGGTCAGAGTTGTCATCATAGATATGGTCACCACTACCACTATCTTCACTAGTCTTTCATTTATCATCCATGATAAACAGTAAAGTATCCGAGGGACAAAGCCTGACGCTCTGAGATGCTCACAGAGACAACAAACATCAAGAGCGGGAGTGGAGCAGCGGTGCTGTTCGATGGGGGCTGTCGCAGAACAATAGTTGCATATGGTGGAGCATGCTTGTTCGTATCTCCAAATGTTCATAATTCAAATGTTCGTAAGTTGAGGACAACCTGTATTTACTGATTTTTACTAATGTTAGTCAACAGTCAGCCTCGACACACACAGAAACACATACACACACATACATAAACAGAAAACCATTGACCTTGTCTGAAGTTCCTCACAACCATGCTAATGTGTATGCTTAAGTATGTATATATTGTTATGGAACCACAAGCAAGTGAGTTGTATAATTTAAGGAAAAACATGGAGCAGTATAATACAGTATAATATTGTTTTCTGCCACTGTCCTTTTGAGAGGTCATATTTTTATTTATATTACAGAGTTAATTTTACCTCAAGAAAGTAGTGTATCCTTGGGATGCACCAACATGACATGTATGCATCCCAAAAGTAATAACAATATATACGGTACAATCGTATGCAGAGATTGAGTTTAACAATAGTACAATATAAAAACTAAAATGTTAATTTCAATGTTTTTATTAATAACACCATAACTGTTTGAGTCAAAAGAAAAAAAGAGTAAAAATATATAATTAGTTTTATCAAAATGTTAAAGCCTGGTGGTCATCAATCAACCTTTATTAGTCTATCTCTTAATCCCACCGGCAGACGTTCCAAAGCGTTTTAACAGACAGACAAACCCAACAGGACTCTTCTTGTTCTCTGGAGGGTCTAACTAACTCCTCTCTCACTGCAGCATTAAAACCAGCAGACGTCGTGTTGCTGATTGGTCGACTTTAATCAGGTAGAATCACACAGGTGAGTCTCCTGAGGAGAAACTCACACGTGATAAAAACATACTGGTGATTTCCAAGTTCGAAATTTTAAGTGGAGAAATGGAAAAATTATCAATATTTTTGTTGAATGGAAGAGCATTTAAAGCTTGCGTCCAAGGGATGCACGCTGTTTGATGATGTGTCAAAAAATGTGCGTCAAAGACGCAAGAACACACGCAAATGAGACTGTATTGTGTGTTACATATTCCAGCTGTTTCTTAATTTTTTATCACTTATCCATTTTGAATAAAAGATTCAATAAATAATAAAATGTGGTACCTTTCAAAATGTTCATCATGTGCTCAACATGAAGATCTATTGCAAGGTAATCCTTTTTAGTGGGAACAATTCCGACAGTAACATGAACACTTCAGGAGCACTTCTCTGAATCACAGACTCTTTTCACACCGTGTACTGAGGAGGTGGTGAGGGGGATGTAGAGATGACAGATGAGCAGTGATTAAGTGCTATGCCTGATGATGGTTACCATGGCAGTCTGTCACATGCACATGTCCATGTAGGCGTGTATCTGAATGTCGTTGGCAATTTCTACTGGCATAAACAGGAGCATAACTACCCATTTGTGGATGAAAAAGTGTGGATAAACTGATGTCATTGATGGCTTAATTTAGGCAGGAAATTTATAATGTTGTTGTCTGGGTTGGACAAGTGTGTTGGTCTCACATTAGCAAAGACAAAACAGAACCAAAAGGGGTAAAAAGGGCTTCCGGACTTGCTTAAGATATGTTGAAGTTCAGTGTTGATCTCCATCCCCAGAAACTGCAGCAACCATTTATACCTGAGTGCAGCTGCAACAGCTCACATTAGAGTGGGCTGGACAACACCCAATAGAATGGGGGGGTCCTTATAGACCTATTGCTTTGATGGTTCCGGTCCTTTGTTTTTGGCTCCAACGGGGGTAGAAGTAGCTGGACTCTACTAGTCAGTCAGAACTGAAGAAGCCTCTTCAATTAGAGATGAAACGTCTTCAACAAACCTTAAGCAAGTCCGGTTACCCTTTTTTTTCTGTTTTTGATTTACCTCAGCCCAGATGATAGAGTTCCTACACAGACAGAGGCTCTGATACCAGCACTGATGCACAGCACGTAGAGCTCGGTGGAAAATAGAGCCCGTATTGTTTCACTGATATGCCAACAGAGGTCAGAAGCAAGGTCAGACTATACCCGTGTCTGTGGGTACTGTAAATATAGAGGAACTGTGGTTTTCAAACTGTTTTAACTTGACTCATTTTCTGATCTATTAACTCTTTACTCCCTGTCTACCATCTTGAAATGCTGCCCTATACATGATTTCACCCATGTTCCCTCAGCCGGTGTGGCTGCTGCTGCTGTCACAGGCATGGAGACAGATAGTCACAACTAGTTATTAGAAGTATCGTGTCATTACCATCATCAGCGTTGCTACTTATCCCCACAAATCAGGCAAATGGAATTGTGTCTTCCAGACAGTCTTCAACACCAGTCACTTCAATGTCAGAACTATTCTTTAACAATCCATCCAATTGTTCCTGATCTCCACATAATTTGTTGTGAAAGCTTAACATTTTTAGTATCATTGCTAAAATCTATGTTTACTGGTAAGTTTTACATTCATAAAACACAGTCCCCAATCAATTAAAACTCATAATAATGATGTATTAAGTCTGGGCTTGCACTAGCCATTCACCACGTCGCCATAGGCGAGTAAATTCCAGATTGGCTACAAGGTTTTTAGCCTGTGTAGCCACAGTGGCGTTCTTATTTTTAGGAAAAATAGGAAAAAAAGGCTAAAATGTACAACTTTTTTGGACTCGCGAAAATCCCCGAGCGATAACAAACTTTTTCTCTTGCTAGTGCCGCTATGTCCATCCGCATGCGCCGATGGAAATAGCAGCCGATGGAAATAGCCGAAGTGACCCGAATGCTCCCGATCACTAAATATGTACTCCGGTCATGACCTCCTCTCGTCCAATGAAAATCAAAAAGATTCTATTTTTACAAGTTAAACCCGCGAATTGGTGTAAGACAAGGAGAGGACCATCGATCAAAAGAATCCAGTGTTTTCTAGTAGAGTTTGTGTTAAAGTCCTCATTAATAAAAAAATGGTGAATGCTGAGGGGGGGGGAGACAGACCGATCAGAAGGTCAATGAAAGATATTATCAATACTTCTTTGTAGTCTTAGACTTTAGTTCCCTCTGACCAGCAGGAATAACCAGCGATGATGTCAATGTGTTTTCACCTCACTTGATGTTTTATATGTCTTTTTAGATTGAAATGAAAAATGTTATTGAATTAAATAAATAAACTAAACTAAACTCTGTCATACCAATGGTGTTGGTGGTGGTCAAAGTTCAAATGTCTTCTAGTCTCAGTAAACTACCAGTAAACACTGAGTAATATTTAGTCTGACTGTATCTTCAGAGTGAATGAAGTTTTCAATGGTTGAATCTCACATTCATTCCTGCATCAAGTAGGACAGAAATAAAGAGAGTTCAGCTTCAGCTGCTGGCTTTAGGGGGTTTTTGGAGGGAAACTGAACACAAGATGTTGTCCTCAGAACGCAGGAAAACAACCACATTTTCTAAAACATTTTCCAGGGGAGAACCTCCAGCACCCCCCTGTGGGGGGTACCCCCCCATGCCACCCCGCGACAAGCGTTGATCATCCGCGCTGCACCGCTGTCTTGGACACAGAATGTGGCTTTTTGTGGCTTTATCAACTCTTTTACAAGGAGCCACCGTGGCTTAGTCACACTGGCTCCTGGTGTAAGACCAGTAAGTGTTGTATAGTTTTATGAAAGTCTTATTTCATTGGGGGGAAATTGGGACATTTCCAGGAATGCCCCTGTTTGGGCCAATCATATTTGTGTTACAACAGGCAAACACCATGCATGCCATCAGGATTTGACTGCACACACATCTTCCTTCTACCACGACTGTAGTCAGGATCTTCCTGCAGAGCAATAAGAAATATTAATCAGTCAATCAATCAGTCAACCAAGTTTTATTTATAAAGCACTTAATCATGGCAACAGACATTTCAAAGCACTTTAACAGACAGAAAAACCCAACTGAACCCTCCAGAGCACAGCTCCAGGGAAATAAAACTCCCTCGTTGAGGAAGAAAGTCTGGACAGGACCCAGACTCTGGAGGGTGGTCATCTGCCTTGACTGGTTGGGTGGAAAAGAAATAAAATGATGATAAGGACAACAGGGTGAGAGAGAGAGAGAGAGAGAGAGAGAGAGAGAGAGAGAGAGAGAGAGAGAGAGAGAGAGAGAGAGAGAGAGAGAGGAGAGAGAGAGGAGAGAGGAGAGAGGAAGAGAGAGGAGAGAGAGAGGAGAGAGAGACGGAGAGAGAGGAGAGAGAGAGAGAGAGAGAGATCGAGAGGAGAGGAGGAGAGAGAGAGAGAGAGAGAGAGAGGAGAGAGAGAGAGAGAGAGAGAGAGAGAGAGAGAGAGAGAGAGAGAGAGAGAGAGAGAGAGGCGCCAGATAGAGTCAGTGCTTTTATCGCTAAGGTTAGGTGATTTGATCCCTAAATTCCACACCTCCATGTGGGATTAGGAAGGAAAGAGTCAAAGCAGCAACACTTATATAACATCAACAAACTCATTCCTACTATTTATATTTTGGAGAGATGGGCAATGCTACAAAAGAGGACAACTTAACATGATTTCAGGAGAAAAAAAAATTCTGTTCATTATATTTAGGTCTTGCTATATGGATTTGCCTACCCCACTGTGCTCAGGGGGTAGGCAGCTTAAGGGCTGTGTGTAATTGTGACTACAGGGATAATGGGGCTCAGCAAGTCATTTTAACCTCTTGCAGACTTGAGAAGGCAGACACAGCCCTGCATAGCAACAGATATAATGGCATCTAACGCAGTTGCTCCACTCTGTTTTCCTCATGTTTTCCATATAACCCACTAAGGAGACACCCCCACAGACACACACGTCCTCACAATCCACCATCACCGTTATAAACTCCCCCCAATCCACATCTAGACAGGACTGAGGAGGCTGCAAACACGCCAACATGAAGAAATGATTCTGTGATGACACGGATATGGACTCACTCAGACACCCCCATCTCAACAATACACATCAGCAAAGACACAAACTAATCCTCTCACACAACGACATTCTCCTTCTCTTTTCTCAGAGAGCCACCTTACTGGATGGAGAAGTAGAAAGAAAAGAACTCAGCAAAGGTTGCAGCACAACTGAGATTCACGATCCCTCTGTCGCCATGGAAACCACTGAACAATCAGACCTGCCAATGGACTGTGAAGGGGAGGTTGCGGTGGCTGATTCATCAGAGAGGGGGGAGGATTTAAGTGCAGATGATAAGGAACTTTGTACACTGACGGACACGTCAGACTCTCTGGTGGAAAACACTTTTCTATTGGACAACCTGCCAACTGACAAAATGAAGTTTGACGAGTCCGAGTCCTCTGAGAGCAGCATTTGCACTGAAATCCCGTCTCATGATCATGAAGAAGCTTTAACGTTGGAAGCAGGGGATAAAGTGCTCAACAGAAATGAGTCAACCACTTCATCTGCATCCAACACACTGTTCAGCGCTGACTGTGTTTGTGAGAGTGAGGCCCTTTGTGAAGAGAACGACACATCACAACTAGATCCTCAGCAAGAACCAATCTCCCAATCAGAACAGCCTGAAGCTGATGCGTACCCTGAACCCGAACCTGAGCCTGAAACAGAGCAATACCTTCAACCAAAGAGTGACCTTGAGCTGGAGCAATACACTGAGTCAGAACAGTACCCTGAGTCAGAGCAACACCATGAGGTCAAGTTATATCCTGAGACAGAGTTTGACTTCATGGCCGGTGAGCCTAATCCTGAAGATGATGACTATCAACATCTTGCAGTGGATACAGAGGAAAACCCAGAGGTCCATGTCATTTTATTTGAGCCCCCCAGTACAGAGGATTCAGTGTTAGACCTGCACACTAAAGGAGATGTGTCAAATGAGTCCGGCCATGACCTCGATCCTGATGAAATGGACGAGTGCCTGGCTTATGAGGTGGCAGCGGCTTCCTCAGATAGTGAGACAGATGAGAAATGGAGAGCAATATTCTCCTCTTCTATAAATAAAGAAGATGATGACTCATATTTAGACAGTCTTCATCTGAGTGCCCAGGAGCTCTTTGTGCAGAAAGTTGACGTGCCAGACTTTGACAAACAAGACAACAGCTTTAAAGAGTTCAGTTTTGAAGTTCCACAAGAAGATCTGGAACAAAGTGAAGATATCATTTTATCTACCGCTCCCTCCCAAGAAGTTAAACATAATCATGTAAGCCAAGGCTCGTCCGAATTATCTGAAAATGGAAGTCTAAATGAAAGCGAGGTGAACCATAAGCACAGCCCCCACAAACAGAACATCAATTCTGATTCAAATAAAAAGCTCCCAAAAGACTTCTGTGTGATACAGGAGACCAGGAGTAAAAATGTGAGCACAGAACATGTGGACTTCCAGCTGGCTCGCAAGCAGTGGAGAGAACTGGAGGAGCAAACAATGAGCAAGATTTCCTTACCTATGACCAAGTCATCCAGCTTCCATGGCAGCTACAGATCGTGTGTCATGTACACTCCTGTCCGCAATATCGAAAGGAGCCAGAAAAAAGAGTGTGATTTCCCTTACTTAGGGAACTCCAGCTATGATGACTCCAGCTACAGATCTGCCTATGAAGACCCAAACAGTCCAGGTGAGAGAGACATCTGCTCTTCAGTGGACGGGAAGGACAAAGTTAGGAGACGGGGGGACCTGTCCAGGATGGCAAAATCAACTGATTGTGCTCCATCACAAAGTGTGCCCAGATCCATTAGTGCACCACTCACCCCATCCTTCATCATCACCTCCTCACCCACGAAGGAACCACGGAAGTATGAAATATTAACAAACAGTGTCACCATCCTGGAACCTAGCGATGAATTTGACTCCCCTCCCAGGCGTGACAAAGACGACATGGCTGCCCCCCCAACAGAACAGCACTCTGACAACTCCGTCGTTCTAGAGACGTCCAGCATGATGACACGCAGTGCCTCAGAGTTCTCTCTCAGCAACGTCTGTGAGCAACCCCAGGAAAAAATGTTCCTCAACAACCCCTTTTTTAAGCTGCGTTCAAGAAGCACAATTTCACTGGTGGACGAAGAGATTAAAATTGTGAAGCAGAGGGAAGAAGAACTGAAGAAAGAGAGGGTGATTCTGTACGGAACAGACCGATTCCATAAAGACAGAATGTCATCAAATCCCATGGAAACCTTGCAGTTTAGTACTTCAGGTATGTCATGATGCTGACTATAAACCGTTGCATGCTGCCTCACGTCTATATCTGATCTAATGCTGATTTCTGACTGTAGTTGATGTACCAGCGAAGTGCAAGTCGTCACCCTCATCCCCAATGAAAGCAGCTAACAGGATGGATCGCTCATCTCTATCCTGTAACAGGGTAAGCTCACGTTCAAAACATTTAATTAACACTTCTGTGCAGTGATAATGATTTTCCCACCTCTATCAACAACCCAGATATTAAAATGAAGGAGGTGGAGTGATGTTTGTGGAAGGTTTTACCAATTAGCTGTCTCTCTCAGTTTCCAGAGGTCTATTCAGGTGGACCTCGTAAGAGTGCGATGGCTCTGCGCTGGGAGGCAGGCGTGTTCACCAAGAGTGACTGAAGAACAGTCCGGAGACGGCGTCATACAGGAACCTGTTGTCAGTGTTACTCTGGTTTAACTCTCATGCATTGTTGCATTTGTTTGTTCCATGTTGTGACATTACCTTTACTCCTCGCTTCTGTAACGCTTTGGCCAAAACCAGCAAGACGATGAGAAGATTTGCTGCCACATTTAGCAACGACCATAAAGTGGATAGTTAACAAACAAGGTCTCATACACACAGCTCTGACATGTCCATATAATCAATAATCATTTATCAATACTGAATCAATACCCACAGCTGGAATACACTATTTTATATTTCATTGCATCCAAGCCTGTGCCAACAAACACTTTATGCTGAAACCAAATGTTTGACTAAAAAATGAAGTTAGTATTTTAAACCCTGGTCATTGGTCATTGTATGAATGGGATGAGCATTTCTGATCAGTGTGGGTATCAGAAATAACCCTACGGTGGGAAACAGGTTGTTATTTTGGTGTAATACAGTAATTTTCTGGAATATCCCTCGTCTACTAGAGAATTATTTAGAATTATACAGACACCAGACTTATCTAGTCGTTGCCTCGGCCTTTCTGTTTTATAGCAGTTGGACTTAGGCGTTGTAACACAGTCAATTTAACATTTCCGTACAAAGGTTGTAGTGAACTGACTGCTAGTGTCCTGGTGAGCGTGTCCTCCTACAGAATAAGTTGCTGCTATTCCAGCTGGTTGTTTTCAGCTTGTAGGTACTGAAGGTAACTGACAGCTGACAAAAACACCACAGTCTTCACAACCAGCAGTAACTACGCAGGGTGATCTGTTCACCACTTACCACAGAGTGATCCATCACAGCCCAGTGTTCTGCCATCATCACCAGAGCCTCTTAATAAATTTTGCCTGATCATCCAGATGCGTCAGCCTAAAGGTCTCTCTGACCCAAACATGTCAGCCATTGGTTTCTCAACAGAAAGCTTCTACAGGAAGCTTCTTCACCTTCACACAACTGGAAAGCAGCTCCTTCTACCCTAAACATCTAGAAGAATGGTCAGGAAGGGGAAACGTGCACCTAGTCTTCATTTCAATGATCAGCAACAATATGAAATGAAGGAAATACTCTCAGAAACAAAACAGGGACTGCCATAAGGACTCCACCATCGTATGTAAAGTTGGCGTGTTGGTGTTTCCAATGATGGCTTAAGAAGGCCCAGTTAAGTGATGCCAGCCTCAACAACCTTATATAAAAATATGGAAATGTGGTGTCGGAGAAGTTATTTTTCAAGCTGACTTCCCAAGTCTAACCTCGTCCAGGTGTAGAAATCTGTTTGTCTGGTCGGGTTAGCTTCGGATCATAAAAAATACCCGTTTCCCAGCCCAGGCTGACCCAGCTTCTTGAGGAGCAGTTCAGCAGAACCCTACTAGAATCTTAACCTTGCCCTACAGAATGCATGTGAAGTCCTTGGGCCCCCTTCACCACAGGGTGTTTGTTACAGGGCCGACAGTCTCTACTAGACTGGTGAACTACACCAGATGTTCACCAGGATTTGCCGCACCTGCTTCATGACACATGTATGACACTAAAATGATGTCGCAGGAATGATGCAACTATGGTGTTTGCTATCAGAACACTTCTGCTGGACAGTTTGGGTGCCAACAGTGTCCATTCAGACAACTTAGCTTCTACCATCCCCAGCCATCTGAATTCTGACCCTCAAAGTCTTCACTCCCTACTCTTATATACGCTGAACACCTGAACCATAATGTTCCCCCACGACATGAGCATCGTTTGATGAAATGATTGCTCAGTAAATCTAAACCAACAAATTCCTGTAAAAACAGTCTGTCAGGATCTGACACTATGAGTTAGAATCACACTCCATGTTCATGTCAGTGGTGTTACTACAGCCATGAGTCTACAGCAGACACGTAAACACCAGCTGTACCCTTCGGCTCATCAGCATTTTACTCCATTGCTCTCCTCACTGATGACACAACAAAACCCAAATCCAAAAAGCAATGCTACGAACGTATATTCACAGGTGAGTTTGAACACTATGTGAATTACAGGAGTTTAACTACTTTGCTATTATTATGAACCTGTTAAGTTGTAATGAAAGATCTAAATAAATTACATATTTTTATCTGATTCTATTGCATCAGGCTTTTGTTCTCTGGACAGATGTGAACACCTGATCCCTGGAATAGAGGAAGGAGTTGGAAACAAGTCTGAAACATTTGAACATGTGGTTGTGTATTGATTGTGTGAACCTTGGTAGAGATGCCCTCTGAATGTGGGTGTAGAGGTGTTGATGTGGTGGTGTGTGTGCTCAAAGGGACACATCCTCGTGAGATGAAGTATATGTGAAACCTTCACCGAGCTGCCTGCAATGATGACCTTGAAAGTATTTTCCTGCTAAGACTTAGCAAGGAAACAAACTAATTAACTAGAAACTTTATGCATTTTTACACAGAAAATCATTTTATTCTGCTCCTTCACATAAACAAAGTATGATATTTGACTCTTGCATATAGATGAAATGAAATGATTACCATATTTGATTATTTGTAGACGGGATATTTTAGGTTTTATACTGACATTCTTAAATGTTGGAAAGCCAATTCAGTGTGTCTAGCTTATCGCCGTTAAACCTGAAAGCATATCTGGTGTAACTCTATGTACAGTGTGTGCTCATTGTATTTAATACTACACTTTGTTCTCAGATTGATACTTGAGGTGGAGCTGGAGAGACAGAACAGAACAATATAAGAGAATAAATATTTCACTAATCAGCTCAGAAACTGTTGACATGTTTGTGAGAATGGTTCTAAATATATTAGTTTTCTACACTGCGATGACGTCGTTTCTGTCACACAGCAGTGGGTTCAGGTTCAGACCTGCTGACAGGTCACACGTACAGCTGATGCTCCTGATAGGCTGAACGTTTGCACACGTTCTGTTCTGTTGGTCCAGAGCTCAGCAGTAATAACTGGATGCATGTGAAGCTGCTACATATATGATCATACATGCCTCAATACTGGAGTATAAACCCTATATGTCTTGTTCTTATTACCACTATAAGCTCTTTCATGCATTCTGTTTACATTTGATCTGAATTATAATGATTGGCTGACGTGTGTTTAAACTACAGAATGCTATATTTTCATTGTGTTATTGTTTGTGCAGACTTAGATAAAATGTTACCACAAACCTACGTATGTATTTCTTCTCAACTTTTGTAATGTATGAAAATGTCTGATATGTCTAAATTAGACTGATTTTTTTATTTATTATTTGAATTTGTGCTGTGCATAAACATTGCTGCAGGGGCCAACGTGTAGGAGAACAAGTGATTCTACACATATTCATCATAAACGCTGTAGTAATACAAGGGTCAAGCAAAAACGAATGGTTTTTAATGTGAATTTTTTTTAAATACAAATATATTTTGTTTTCTTTGTTTGTTTTCTTGACATTAAAATGCTGCTGTGCTGAGTAATGTCCTGGTTTCCAGTAGAGAACCGGAGGCCTGAAGCTGAGATGCAGTGATTGACATCATTAGTCCATTAACACAGCAAACATTATGGATAACGTGGATAATGTTCTTGTGTGGTAACACAACACTTCTGATGCTCCAAGTCATCAACACTGTTTGCTGACTTATCAATAATCAAGTTTTGTCAAAAAAATAAAAGTCATTTAGAGACCATAAAAATATTTAATTGACCTAAAATTAAATTAGGACTGGACAAGCATGACCTGCTGAATAATTTATTAACACCTTCCCTTCTCAGAACGGACTAATAAAGTAACTTTATTTTTCCTCTCCCTTGTAGCTGAAGGTCAATCATCCTCCTTCATTCACCGTCAGGGAACGTTTATCACGTCTAGTAAAAAACATTCAATGTGAACAAAATGACATGATATTGAAAATGATTGTTTAAAGTTATTGCTTAGCCACAGAAACGTAAGGTAGCCTAACGCGGACTGAGGTGTGCAGGTGAATTGTGGGTAGACACTCAGCCTGGGGATTTCTATTTCTCACACATCAGTAGCAGCTGATGGTGAGCCAGTCGTGACAACTTGTGCTCAGACTGTCCAGTATATTTAACTCAGACTTATTAGACAGGTGTTCCACACACAGTGTTACAACTGAGTGCTCACTGAGAGCGTTCAGAGTGAAGCCACTTAATGCTAAATTAATGTTCAATTCTAATCTGATGTATTGAAATCAAGTTTTGTTAGTTTTACACATTTTTCTGTGATTTTCATGATCATTCATAATTTTCCTGAAAGTTATTTTCCAGGAACAGATTTAATTGCGTGTTTATCGCTGACAGACCTGAGTCTTTCCAGAGGCTTGTGAGGCGCTTTGCTGATCCCAGATGGATCTGATCGTTTGACATTTGCTGTCTGTACGCTTCTTTATTATAGCTTGGAATTCTCAACAACTGCTCGCTGGTATTTTAAACATTCTGTGAAAAAACAACTTGACTTTGTCCCTGTTGTGATGTTTTGGTGCTTATTTGGCTTTGCACAATATATTCTACGTGTGAGTTTAGAGGACATTACTGTGTTCAATTATAGAAATAATAAAAGTAAGAATACCACACTGTGTTTGTTTGCTTTTCTTTGTTTGAGGACATAAAAGTCTTTATATGATCAAAATACAAATACAGCGGTACCTCTACTTACCAAATTATTTGGCTCTGGAAGAAATTTTGTAAGTAGAAACATATTTTCCATGAAAATGTCCCAATCCGTTCCAAGCCCTTGAAAAATTCCGACATAAATGTTTTATAAAGCATAAAAATTAATCAAAACATGTAACAAATACATGTTACAACTAGATTATTACACAATAAATGAGAGTTGTGCATAATGTAAAAAACAAAGAATAGAGTAAAGAATAATAATGATGGTCATTTACCTTTAACTGCTGTCCTCATTGTTTTTTGCCCTCTTTGGTTCATGCCCTCTTGCCCCCCCATGAACAACAGAGTGAATTCCAGTCCTCCTTCTGAACTTCTCCAACCACCCACGCGACGCCTTATACTCCTTAAACTTCCTTTAGTTTTAATAACGTGGTGATTGTAGATGCATTACGGCCATATTCTTTGGAGAGATCAACCAAACGCATCCCTTTTTCAGGCTTTTCTATCATCTCTTGATTTGTTTGTACGGACAAAAAAACTCTTTTCTTTGTCTTTTCTTTTCCTCTTTTCTCCGTCACTTTCTTGGGGTCCATAGTGAATACTCTAAAAGTTAATGTATTTATTAGGGCTGTCAGTTTAACGCGTTGATCATATTAATTATTTACGCTGCAAATTAACGCGCTATAAAAATTAACGCAATTAATTGCGAGTGGCTAGTCAGTGCCCAAGCATTTTAAATTTGTCCCATTGAGGGACCCGTAGGCTGCAGTGACGTCACTTCCTACCTGCCCCACTAGTCAGAAGCAGGAAGACTGACAACAGAGATGGACGCGACACAGGAGAGCGAGCCAAGACCACTGAGACCTTTGGGAGGAAAGTTTATTTCTAAAGAGAATAAAGACGGACTATCAACAAAAACGCAGTGATTCTGCCCCGTAGACCCTCCGTCAGTCTGCCCCAGGGCAGATGTGGCTACACACGTAGTTACCACCACCAGGTATGAAGGAGGAGTGGATGAATAATGGATTCGATGGAAAGAGTCTTTGAGGGTCCAGAAAAGCGTTATAGAAATCTAATCCATTATTATTATTATTATTATTATTATTATTATTATTATTATTGTTATTGTTATTGTTATTGTTATTGTTATTATTATTATTATTATTGTTGTTGTTGTTGTTGTTGTTGTTGTTGTTGTTGTTATTGTTGTTGTTATTGTTGTTGTTATTGTTATTATTATTATTATTGTTGTTGTTGTTATTATTGTTGTTGTTGTTGTTGTTATTGTTATTATTGTTGTTATTGTTATTTGTACCTTTTGTAAAGAGAATCTTCGTATCACTGAAGCAGCTCCAGACTAACGTATCATTTAAATGTAAAACACGTGAAGGACACAGAGTTGAACGTTATCTCACCCTTTAAAGGAAAAGCCTGTTGACATCTTACTATTTAGTTTCCTTATCTAGAGACATGTTCTACTATTCATGGTGAATTGCTGTATTGAGTCAGCTTTAGTATTCATTCTGATTGAGAGTCTGCTTCTGTGCCTGTTTGAGACTCAGATTATTTTATTTCTGAATTGTATTTATTTTATTTAACTGTATTCGTATTACATTTTTCAGAAATACACCTGGCCTCATTGGTTTTCTGATGTGTTTGGCCTTTTTTCTTTAGAATTTCATTAATAAAACACACTTAACCAATAAAAATGTGGATTTCAATCTTCTCTTCTTGGTGTATTCTATTGATTAGTCATGAACTACAATTTTGTAATGTCCTAGAATTCACATTATTTATTTGGGGCCTTTAGCAGGTATGAGATTAAAATGAAATTAATTAGATTAATTAATTACAAATCCTGTAATTAATTAGATTAATTTTTTTAATCGCCTGACAGAACTAATATTTACATAAAACTATCAGAACACCTCATGGGTCGGGGGCCGCATGACGAGGACACTGTATAAACACCTATGCAGCGTCCCTAGCCAATAAAGGACCTCCTCATTGGCTAAGAGGAGGTCCCTCTTAGCCAATGGGATACCAGGATGCTATGTAGTGGCCAATGGAAGAGCAGCTATTTGAATGTTGCGTTCAGGAACCTGTGGGAGCTGTGAGGATCAGCCCATACTGTATTTTTACCTTTAGTAAGTCGAAATTTCTTTTGTAACTAGAGGTAATATTTTCCTGTTGAGGCGTTTCGTAGGTAGAACATTTCGTAAGTAGAGACATTCATAAGTAGAGGTACCACTGTGCTTGTATATAAGGGTGACATTGTAGCCTGAGGACGGCAGCAGAGGGAAAAATTTCCCAAGCAGCAAAGACTCATTGTGGTGTGATTGATCTGAAAGACAGAGACATTAACAGAGGAGAGGACACAAGAGACAATCCACCAAAAATGTTTGAGTTTCTACTTATTAGTTATTACCAAAGTGTTTACGGTGATCTCTGTCAGCTTACTATGAACAGACGTCAGTTATGTACAAAGGCTTTGGAAAGATTTATTCAAACAAGAGTGATCTGGGTTAAGTGTTTCACTACAGAGGTCTAAAAACGTTTTTTACGTCTGTGATAGTCACCTGACCCCATGAACACACCCAAACCAACAGTGATTTACTCTAGTGAGTGAGTGTGTGTGTGTGTGTGTGTGTGTGTGTGTGTGTGTGTGTGTGTGTGTGTGTGTGAGTGTGTGTGTGTGTGTGTGTGTGTGTGTGTGTTTGTGTGTGTGTGTGTGTGTGTGTGTGTGAGTGTGTGTGTGTGTGTGTGTGTGTGTGTGTGTGTGTGTGAGTGTGTGTGTGTGTGTGTGTGTGTGTGTGTGTGTGTGTGTGTGTTGTATGTCTTTTAAGTTCCTTCGTGATGCACTGGCGACACGTCTGGAGTGTACCCCACCTCTCCTCACCCGTACCGGGGATGGGCTCCAACCCCCGTGACCCACAAAGTTGAAAAAGCAGCTGAAGGTGAGACGGTTATAGTTGTCTGGTCTCCAAGAAAATTAATGAATGGAACAAAATCCATCTCAGGGGCTTCATCATGACGGGGGGGGGGGTGTAATCTTAATTGCCCCTCAACATGATCTTTATCTTGTGTATCTCTTAAATGCCCCTGAAACATTTACGTCATTTCTTGGCAGCACTGCATTGTGGGGTTTGAGTCCTGTCTGCAGGGGTTTCTCACGACAGCAGGTTCCCACAAACCACAGCCCCCCCTTTTGGTGGTACTGAGTTACTACCTGGGCAATGCACGTTAACTGTATAATATACCTGGGTCACTAGAATTACCCTGAATTACACAGATGACAGCTCTTACAATAAATAATAAATAAATCAATATCTAAAACAATTATGGGATAGCCTATTAACATGATTTAAACAGGCCAGGTGTGTGTTTTCATCACCTGTGTAATCCTGTGACACAAACTCAGCTGGACTGTAGAGACGACAGAAGACAACTTCACACGAAGCTCTTCACATCTCCATTCTGACAAACGCTGAGTTGTTTTAATTTAATTTGTAAATGTAATTTCATGTGTGTAATTTCTAGTTTATATACAACTGAAGTCCTGCAGGGGGCAGTACATTATTTTCTGCTACAGGAAGGTGTTCATGATGATGCCTGAGCAAAAGACATGTCTGTCAGTGATGTGTTGGAAGATCCAACCACCTGCATTTTCCATTGTTTAATTTTTTTTTTTTTTAAAGTACATTAATAAATTATTCTACAAACATATTGAATAATGTTTTTACTGTTTATGACCTCTGGTAACAGACGTAGGACCTTTGTCACATGGTTTCCCTCTATCTGGAGTCACTTCCAACAGAGTTTGGACACCCAGCGACTCCTCCCAGGTGTGTTCACCTGAATCTTTCTGACACAGATACCGACTCGTTATAATGTCCTGTATGGGTTTACTGTGTGGATGGAAAAGTTCATCACTACCGATGCTAACACACTAGCTCGTCAATCAGATTTTTCATATTTTGTTAGCATTGAGCTAGCGGCCATTCGTTACTGGTGGACTGTGTGGAGTTGATAACAACTGTAGTTTATATTAATGTGTCTTTACTAATGTCTGAGGACCAGGGCCTGACATTCTGCATGTGTGTTTTATTTAGTGTCACAGATCTTCTCAGTAAAATCACCCGTCTGTCACTTTTGATACTGTTCACTTTTCACGAGCGCCATAATCCGGTGATAATCTGGTCATTAAAACATTCATACAACACCTCCAGTAGCTCCAGACATGGATTAATCATCCACTAAACCTTGTGAATCCAGAATAAATACTATGGGTTGACTGAAAATGATCTTACCTTCAAATCTCTTTGGAAATCATCCGGGGTAAAGTGTTCACGACAGATTCTTGATCTATGGTCATTCTGACCCTGTTTATCCTGCTCTCCATTGCTCTCCAGTCTTTCCAGGAGGTATTCTGAATAAAGATAGGTTCCTATCTCTGTGTCTACCTCCATTCACCTCACAGGTAACCATGCTTTATCAGGTTTATCATTGATCGTATTGTGTTCTAATGGCTGCCCTGACTGGTGTCGCTGATGACCTATGACCCCATGTAACCCCTGGATACAGGAAGCTGCTGCAGCAGATTTTAAGGTTTGCTGACCACAGGATGATGTCAGACATTTAAAAAAAATGTTACTTCTATTTTTCATAATTATTAACAATAAATGTCACATAAAATGAGTTTAATGTCCTTTAACTACTGATTCAGAACAATTGTCTGTTTTTGATGAATGAAAGCAGCTTTCGCTCTTCTCAGTGATCGGAGAGCTGCGTGTACACACACACACACACACACACACACACACACACACACACACACACACACACACACACACACACACACACACACACACACAGGAGGATACAAGAGAAAAACTTGGTTATATAGGTAAAACCCCACGTTTCATTAGTTTGCGTTAGACTGGCTCCAGTATTTTCCACGATTTCTCTTTGTCGAT
>NC_090795.1:18495412-18537912 GCF_040054535.1 Antennarius striatus
CGCCCCCCCTTACGCGACAGATCGCGGTCAAGACGCTGGGTGAGTCCTGCTGGGTGGGGTGGGGTGGATGCTGCGGCTCTGGTGTGGATGGGGGGTGGGGGTAGTGGGGGTGTGGGGGGGGCGTCTGACAGATGAACCTTGGCTCTCTTGTCCCGCAGTGGACCAGCCTGACCCTGGATCAGGAGTCCCCCTGAGGGGCACTGGACCGGGTCCTCTCTGGAGATACAGTAGTCTTGTTGAACACGGTTCCCTTTTATAACGCGGTCCCCTTTATAACGCGGTTCCCCTTTATAACGCGGTCCCCTTTATAACGCGGTCCCCTTTATAACGCGGTTCCCCTTTATAACGCGGTTCTCCTTTATAACGCGATTCTCCTTTATAACGCGGTCCCCTTTATAACGCGGTCCCCTTTATAACGCGGTTCCCCTTTATAACGCGGTTCCCCTTTATAACGTGGTCCCCTTTATAACGCGGTCCCCTTTATAACGCGGTCTCCTTTATAACGCGGTCCCCTTTATAACGCGGTTCTCCTTTATAACGCGATTCTCCTTTATAACGCGGTCCCCTTTATAACGCGGTCCCCTTTATAACGTGGTTCCCCTTTATAACGCGGTTCCCCTTCATAACGTGGTCCCCTTTATAACGCGGTCCCCTTTATAACGCGGTCCCCTTTATAACACGGTCTTCTCTTGAACACAGTCTCGGACTCAGGTTCAGGAGTCCGGGTTTCAGGCTGACCCGGTTGACTCCAGGTAGAGTCGGTAGGAGGTCATGATTCCTGACCTGGTGTCTCAGACTCTGGACATCCGTGTCTCTGTTCACCTCAGTGTTTGTGGGTGACAGCAGCTCCTCAGTCACCCCGGGTGATGGACAGACACCCACAGGGCAGTTGTTCTGGGGCGGTGCATCTTATTTGGAGATGGGGAGCTCTGACCATTGAGCTGTACTCTGACGTGTTCCAGGCTTTATTTACCCCCCAGCAGAGCCCTCGTGGCAGTAGTCCCATAGGTCAAACTGGTCAAACACTTTATTTACAAGCTGGAACTGGATCTCTCCATGTCTAGACCTACATACTGGTGAGGTGGGTCTCTGTGATGGTTTCCAGTATCGGGGTCTTTGACAGATTTACTATTAATTAAATATCACCAGACTGTTCACTCTAACATAAAGTCACGTTGTTATAAAGCTTCATATGAGTTACGAACCACTCCAAAATGACCACAACCTCAAATGAAGCGGTGACTCTTTTTGACCCGACCCGGGACATTTTGAAGTATTTGTGATGAAATCGTTAATCATTCATGATACAGAATTGTACGACGTGAACATTCACACCTCTGTCCTAATGAGGACTGGCGGTTCCTTTGGGTCAGTTCATCCTGTAACAGTGAAGAGTCGGTTTGACCTGCTGCAGCAGGAGTCCCTGCATTAGTGCTAACTGTTAGCATGTGACTACAGCCTCTGACCAATGGCAGGTCTTGTGACTGACTGATGTGATTTTCACACGTGTTATTAGCATGTCAGCAGCCTCCAAGCACCGTTAGTGGACACACGTTAAGTCTAACCGGTCCGGTGACCGGGTGGGTGTGTCCAGAATCCAGAGCATTGATTTGAATGCAGTGTTAGGATTACGTCTGTGTGTGTGTGTGTGTGTGTGTGTGTGTGTGTGTGTGTGTGTGTGTGTGTGTGTGTGTGTGTTCATTCTAGTGCAGCTGCCTGTTTACTCTCTGCTTCAGTAAACTCTAGAGTGGCCGATCCAACAAGATGGGAGCTTGAAGTACAATAGTCCGTGTGTTCATAGTGTTACTACAGTCATGTCAATATATCAGTGTGTGTTTCTGTGTGTGTGTGTGTGTGTGTGTGTGTGTGTGTGTGTGTGTGTGTGTGTGTGTGTGTGTGTGTGTGTGTGTGTGTGTGTGTGTGTGTGTGTGTAAATCACAGGCTGCATGCCTGTTGGCCATTAAATAAATCTCTTCCTTCACCTCCTGTCTGGTTTCATGTTGATCCTTGTTATGAATCCATCCAGCAGCTCATCTGTCATGTTGGTGTCACTGGACTCGAACTACAGACCCGCTGCTCCAAACCTGACCATTCTGTCTCTTTCTTCTTCATGGTTCCTGCCCTGTTCCCTCTCCCTCATCCAGCCTGGTTCCTGGTGTTGGAACCAGGCTGGATGCTCAGACCCACCAGCACGGCCTCGTGTGACCAGAACATAGAATAGTTGTGTTGCAGTTTCATTCTTGTAACACCTGGTTCACTAGCAGCTAGCTCCTGCTGTGAGGGTTCACCTCACATTACATTACATTACATTGCATTACGTTACGTTACGTTACGTTACGTTACGTTACGTTACGTTACGTTACGTTACGTTACATTACATTACATTATTTTACGTTACATTACATTACATTACATTTACGTTGCATTACATTATGTTACGTTACATTACGTTACGTTACGTTACGTTACGTTACGTTACGTTACGTTACGTTACGTTACGTTACGTTACATTACATTACGTTACATTACGTTACATTACATTATATTACATTTCATTACGTTACGTTGCATTACATTACATTACGTTACGTTACATTACATTACGTTACATTACGTTACGTTGCATTACATTATATTACATTACATTACGTTACGTTGCATTACATTATATTACATTACATTACGTTACGTTGCATTACATTACATTACATTACGTTACATTCTGATGTGAACACATCCAGGTTTACTGCTCATGGTTGTGTCAGTGCAGACTCGACTATTCGTACTGACAAAGAAGAATCGCTGGATGCATCTTGTAAGAAAAGAAAAACTTGATTTTTGTATAATGTGTGGCTTAAGGGTCATCTATGTTAGATTCCTTTAATGTGTCTCACCTGGAGCTCGATGGATGGGATCAATGAATACGATCAACTCATCTCAGTTAGATTCCTTCATATTTCACCTCTACATCACTGACTGGAGCTGTGTGAGGAACTTCCTCTTCTGTCAGGGCGTGACCTCTGAGGTCAGCTGCATTCAGACGCCTCTAACACAGGAGTGTCTCCAACTTTCTGCTGCTCAATGTTAGTATTTTAGTGTTATGCTGTGTCTTCATTTGAGTTTTATTGATTATCAATCATCTCCTGCAGGTCAGTCTTAAAACATTTGTTACTTGGTTTCAGTATTTAAGATATGTGAGTGACATGTGACCGTGTTAATCACAATATCTTGGTATTTTGCCACCATCTGAAACAAAGAAGACAGATATGTAATGTGGTTGAGTGTGTGCTGTTCCTCATTCAGGAGGTGATCACCTGGTTAACATGAGGTTAACACTTAGTGACTGTAAGGAGAAACACAAAGAGACATCATAAAGATGTGAAAGTACTGAGAAGAGACTCAGAAATACAAAAAAAAAGTGTCAGATGATGAATGTAAAAATAACATTTTAAATCTAAAGGAAATGGCTTTAAAAGGGAAGATATTACTAATGTGAGATGTAAAGAAACCTGAACCCAGAGAAAAAGGTTTTAAATGACTAAAAACGGAGTCCAGAAGATGCATTCAGTGACCAGCAGAAAATAAAAAGACAAAACTGCTCATTTAGTTAATATATTCATGTGTAAAAGTTAGACCATAACATTAAAAATCATATTTCCTTTGAAATAACAAAATGATTTTACTTTATCTACACTCGGGACAAAATTGTTTTTCAGATATGAAGAGACAGAGGATAGAAATAGACCAATAGAAAAACACGGCGATGAAGCCACTCAGGTGGGGGGGCATGAGGGAGTAAGAAAAGCACGAGCACTAGTGACCAAACTGCTGCACACGTTCAGGATTTATCAGTCGCTTCACTTCCTGGTCCAGAAACCAGTCGGTCCTGCTGAGCCGCGTCTCTCCTTCACCCACAGGTTCCACTCTGCTCTCAGCGCCGGGGCATTCCTGACACGTCTGATGTCACGCTCAACACGCCTGAGTAGAGGAAACCTCACACTGCTCCCACACACACACACACACACACACACACTACAAGCCTTTCTAGGTTGCCATCTCTTTAAAGCGTGGTTCTTCTTCTCTGGTGTCGTTTAGCATCTCCAAAGTCCTGCAGCCTGAAGAATCTATTCCCAGAGGTGTATCGTTTCTCAGTGAGGTGACATTAATATTGACATCATTATTATATTTACTCCTTATAATAGATCAAATGAAAAACAAGGAGGATCCCTCACGTTCTCATTTCACAGCTTTACATTATAGATTCTATTTTTACATATTGTCCCAGAGTCTCTGATCAAACACATTTCATGTTCTCACCTGGTGGTTGGTTAATGTTGAACTCACCTGTTTAAGGTGGTCACTAATGATCATTTTCTGAGGTTTTAAGGTTGTGTTGTGTTTGCTGCTGTGGTTGTCAGACAGCAGTCGGTGTCTCTGGTCCAGAGACGCAATCCGAGAGCCGACCTGAAACACAACCTGAGCCACAGGTTCGCTCTGAGTCGCCTGGTGTCCGTCTGCCCCCGGCCCCCCAGCTGAGGCGTGACGTGTGTGTGAAGTCCCTTCATCACCTCATGATTAATGAGGAGGGAAACGAAACAAATTCCGACGCATGAAGGAAAGAAACACAATGAGGATGACAAACTTCACTGTGAACCACAATAGTGACTCATTTCATAAGACCGAACAGGAACACTGGTTTGTCATCTGACACACACACACACACACACACACACACACACACACACACACACACACACACACACACACACACACACACACGCCTTTTTAAGCATGAACTTCTGCTTCTGAACTTCTAACTTCTTCAGAAACTTTGTCATCTGGATGGTCTAATAAAAGCTTCCAGTAGTGATTATTCTGAAGGATTAACTTCTACCGTTTCTCAACTGGAGCTCCGGCCACACGACCTCGTGTCGGTAATGTTGGACCCACGTTGGGGTTTTATTCACAAATAGAAGAGAACACACACAAACCACTTGAATGAACATAAAAAATAACAAGCCAAATGTGATACCATCAATGTTCTCCTGCCCCGTGATGCCTGTTACTACCCTGATTAAATTGGGGGGGGGGGGGTAACAGTGGTGCTGTGAACAGTTAGGATTTTGTTTCTGAGCTGCCTCAAGAAAAAAACAAGAAGCTCTGAAGGTTTTCAGTGGACGTGTGAATCTGTCTGAACTCACACTGACCCACAGTGAGGAGCACTAGTGTTACTGAACTAGTAGTGTTACTAGTGCTGTTACTAGTATTATTAATGAACTAGTAGTGTTACTAGTGTTGTTACTAGTATTATTAATGAACTAGTAGTGTTACTAGTGCTGTTACTAGTGTTACCACTGAACTAGTAGTGTTACTAGTGCTGTTACTAGTGTTACCACTGAACTAGTAGTGTTACTAGTGCTGTTACTAGTGTTACCACTGAACTAGTAGTGTTACTAGTGCTGTTACTAGTATTATTAATGAACTAGTAGTGTTACTAGTGTTGTTACTAGTATTATTAATGAACTAGTAGTGTTACTAGTGCTGTTACTAGTGTTACCACTGAACTAGTAGTGTTACTAGTGCTGTTACTAGTGTTACCACTGAACTAGTAGTGTTACTAGTGCTGTTACTAGTGTTACCACTGAACTAGTAGTGTTACTAGTGCTGTTACTAGTATTATTAATGAACTAGTAGTGTTACTAGTGCTGTTACTAGTGTTACCACTGAACTAGTAGTGTTACTAGTGTTGTTGCTAGTGTTATTACTGAACTAGTAGTGTTACTAGTGCTGTTACTAGTGTTACCACTGAACTAGTAGTGTTACTAGTGCTGTTACTAGTGTTACCACTGAACTAGTAGTGTTACTAGTGTTGTTACTAGTGTTATTACTGAACTAGTAGTGTTACTAGTGCTGTTACTAGTGTTACCACTGAACTAGTAGTGTTACTAGTGCTGTTACTAGTGTTACCACTGAACTAGTAGTGTTTATAGTGCTGTTACTAGTGTTACCACTGAACTAGTAGTGTTACTAGTGTTGTTGCTAGTGTTATTACTGAACTAGTAGTGTTACTAGTGCTGTTACTAGTGTTACCACTGAACTAGTAGTGTTACTAGTGCTGTTACTAGTGTTACCACTGAACTAGTAGTGTTACTAGTGTTGTTACTAGTGTTATTACTGAACTAGTAGTGTTACTAGTGCTGTTACTAGTGTTACCACTGAACTAGTAGTGTTACTAGTGCTGTTACTAGTGTTATTACTGAACTAGTAGTGTTTATAGTGCTGTTACTAGTGTTACCACTGAACTAGTAGTGTTACTAGTGTTGTTACTAGTGTTATTACTGAACTAGTAGTGTTACTAGTGCTGTTACTAGTGTTACCACTGAACTAGTAGTGTTACTAGCGCTGTTACTAGTGTTATTACTGAACTAGTAGTGTTACTAGTGTTTTTGCTAGTGTTACCACTGAACTAGTAGTGCTACTAATGTTGTTGCTAGTGTTACTACTGAACTAGTAGTGTTACTGGTGTTGTTACTAATGTTATTACTGAACTAGTAGTGTTACTGGTGTTGTTACTAGTGTTATTACTGAACTAGTAGTGTTACTGGTGTTTTTACTGGTGTTACTACTGAACTAGTAGTGTTACTAGTGTTGTTACTAGTGTTACTACTGAACTAGTAGTGTTACTAGTGTTGTTGCTATTGTTACTAATGAACTAGTAGTGTTACTAGTGTTGTTACTAGTGTTACTACTGAACTAGTATTGCTACTAGTATTGGTACTCATCATAAGCAGAGGTTCATCAGCAGCTCTCTGAGCTCAGACACCCACTGTGTTCAGCCGGAGGCAACAAGGTATTAATAACCCCACTGGAAAGGGCAAACAGCTGCCATCGGGAATAAATGTGTCACTGATGCTCTAATGTAATCCATCCATCATCCATTCATCATCCATCCATGATTCATCCATCCATCATCCATCCACCATCCATCCATCATCCATCCATCATCAATCCATCATCCATCATACATCCATGATTCATCCATCCATCATCCATCCATCCATCATCCATCCATCATCAATCCATCATCCATCCACCATCCATCATCCAGCCATCATCAATGCATCATCCATCCATCATCCGTCCAACTATCCATCATCCATCCATCATCAATGCATCATCCATCCATCATCCGTCCAACCATCCATCATCCATCCATCATCCATCCATCCATCATTCATCCATCCATCTATACATCCATCATTCATCCATCTGTACATCCATCCATCATTCATCCATCATCCATCCATCATCCATCCATCATCCATCTGTTCATAGGATCACATGACCTCAATGGTTGTAACTTTTGGGAAAGTATTTCTTGTGTCACTGATCAGGTTATCAGAGGTGATTTTAAATCAGGTGATTTTAAATCAGTGATCTTCTGGGTATTTCCTGCTGTTCATCTCAGGCTGTCACTGGTGGATGGTTCCCTTTGTGCTCCAGAGCTGCTTGTTCATGAACCTCCTGTCCATCCAGGAGACACTGGTGATCAGACACGTCCTGTTTGTTCAGGCGTCAGGGCTGGAGGAGTTACCCCTGGTTATATTCAAGTCCTCCTGCACAGGCATTAGTGTCATAATGACTGTGTGTGTGTGTGTGTGTGTGTGTGTGTGTGTGTGTGTGTGTGTGTGTGTGTGTGTGTGTGTGTGTGTGTGTGTGTGTGTGTGTGTGTGTGTGTGTGTGTGTGTGTGTGTGTGAGACGATGAGGAGAGCAGCAGTGAGAAGCTCGCCCTCCTTTGTGCTCCAGATGAATGTCTGGATGGGGGGGGGGTCTTTCACACTGCTGACATTCCTGAAGGAAGCAGCTAAAGCAGAAGACCCCCCCCCAGCTGATGCTCATCTTCTGCTCGGACCAATCAGGAGTGGTTGTGCAGCACTGACCTGGTCCACAGACATTGGATGAATCACGTTGTTTTAAATCTGACAGGGCGACGCTTTTAATCTGGAATTATTCCCAAGAAATGCAAAAGAAATAATTCTGTGTTATAAGACCGAAGTGGTTTCTGTGTCTGCTCTCACATGTCAGAGGACAACTGGTTTTGGGTGATGGTTAATCTTTTTGTAGTTGTTAAATCTAGTGAAACATGAACTCAGACACAGTCAGGTCTGCCTGCAGGTAGTATTATTAATGAGTCTTATTAACGATCAGATCTCTGTCTGGACACATTGTTTCACAAGCACAAACTGAAGATGCATCAGTGGGTATGAAGAGGCAGCCGCTGGAATGAATGTTGTTTCTAAAGCAGCGTTACAGAGAAAGGTCAGAGTTCAACAGCCCTTCAGTGGAGGATTATTAATAATCCCAACAGCCTGCAGCACTAATGAAGACAGTCCAGCATCGTCCTGTGGTCCTCCCACAGTGGGCTGGTTACCGTCTGTAGGAATGAGGCCGGCAGCAGTCAGAGGTAAATCAGGGCATGAACGCTGGTTTTGGAGCAGATGGCTAAAGGTTTGTTCTCCCATGTAAATGGAAATTAAAAATAAATCTGTTTTGGTGAAACAGACTTCATGTCAATGGACTCCACATGTCAGCTGTACTAAAATAACTGCTGTGGTTTAGTGACGTAATACTTCTATGTGATTCTTCATAGATTCACTGACATTCAGTTGATTTTTAGTCTGTAGCTTACATGCAAAGACTTTTGCTATTACTTCAGTTTTAGTTGTGTTTAAACAGATACAGATATATTGGTATTATGGTCTGTTTGACTCATCATCACCTCAGACACAGACGTTATCATGTACCACTAATATATACACAGAACTCCTGTCCAGTATTATATCATCTCGCTCACAGCAGGTGTTGCTGTTTATTGAATGTGACACAAGTAGAATCACCAGATTGTTTCCGACACACACTTCAGCCTGTGTTCAGTGTGTTTGATCCGCTAAATCATTACTGTGGGATTGATATGGGGGACACACTAAAGAGACCAGGTCCATTGATTGACCCAGTAGTTTCATGTGAATAAACTTAAAGACAGTGGGTGAATGAACCACCCCAGATGTCCTGCATACGTCACCAGAGTTAAACAGTCACTGGATCCGGTCCCCACTGGTCCTCCTGCCCCCTGTTCAGGTGTTACCACCATTCATCCAGTAGGCTTGATGCCCCCACCCTGTCAGAATGTAAGGCCCCCCTTCACCTGAACACAGCCTGTCTCCACATGATGAAGGCTCTACACCACCTCATGGTACACTACAGGGCAGGTTTATCAGTCCGCATCTCATTATTCTAGGCACATTTGACCTTTGACCTCCTATGTTTTTCATGTTAGTGTACTCACACTTATGGTAAGGGTGTGTGTGTGTGTGTGTGTGTGTGTGTGTGTGTGTGTGTGTGTGTGTGTACACAGATGTAGTTGTGAAACAAACAGTGATGTTGCCTCCATGGAGCCCACTGTAGTGTAACTATGTGGAACCTTTAAGCCACAATGTTTATTTTTATTCAACCTCATCGACATCAGTGGTCCCCAACCCCCGGGTCGTGGACCGGTACCGGTCTGTGAGTCAGTCTGTCTGTCGGTCAGTGGGTCTGTGGGTCAGTGGATCAGTGGGTGCCGGTCTGTGGGTCAGTTGGTCTGTGGGTCAGTGGGTCTGTAGGTCTGTGGGTCAGTTGGTCTGTGGGTCAGTGGGTCAGTCTGTCTGTAGGTCAGTGGGTCTGTGGGTCAGTGGATCAGTGGGTGCCGGTCTGTGGGTCAGTTGGTCTGTGGGTCAGTGGGTCAGTCTGTCTGTAGGTCAGTGGGTCTGTGGGTCCGTTGGTCTGTGGGTCAGTGGGTCTGTGGGTCAGTGGGTCTGTGGGTCAGTCGGTACCGGTCTGTGGGTCAGTCTGTCTGTGGGTCAGTCTGTCTGTAGGTCTGTGGGTCAGTGGGTCTGTGGGTCAGTCGCTAACGGTCAGTGGGTCAGTCTGTCTGTAGGTCAGTTGGTTCCGGGTCACACAGACAGAATCCAGAACCTCCATTGTTTCTGTTTTCTTCCTGATCTGGTTCTGAATGATGTTTAGTTCTGAATGATGGATTCTCTGCTCCACGTCTGACTGAGTCACTCTGACGCTGGTGGAGATGCTGGCCTCGGTCACATGACTACCTTCTTAAAGGGGCCGCTCCGGCCTCGGTCACATGACTACCTTCTTAAAGGGGCCGCTCCGGCCTCGGTCACATGACTACCTTCTTAAAGGGTAGTCATGTGACTTAACACAGAATACATCAGCACAAAACCGAAACTCCCAAGCTAGCAGAACCAACAAGAAGCAAACGTTGGTGTGACTTTACGAGAACACTGCTAATAAAGTTGATACAAACTGGATTCATTCATTCATTTTTATATTTAGGAAAAATGTTATTAAGAAAAAAAGTTTTCATGCTGGTATCATTTTTTTAATTGTATTTATCCGCCACACCTTAAAGGCCGATCTGTGAAAATACTGTCTGACGTTAAACTGGTCTGTGGTGCAGAAATGTTTGGGGACCGCTGGTCTAGACTAATGCTGGAGTCACATGACTAGGTGGATTGTTTCCAGTAATGCCCCTACTCCCTGGTCAGGGTGTAATATCAATCAGTCAATCAATCAAGTTTTATTTATATAGCACTTAATCACATCAACAGACATTTCAAAGCACTTTAACAGACAGAAAAACCCAACTGAACCCTCCAGAGCATCAGAGACAGTGGAGGGAAAAACTCCCTCATTGAGGAAGAAACTCCGGGCAGGACCCAAACTCTTTTGGGCGGCCATCCGCCTCGACCGGTTGGGTGGAAAAGAAATAAAGGAAGATCAGGACAGGGTCAGAGAGAGAGAGTCAGAGAGTGTCAGATGGTCCAGATAGAGTCAGTGTCTCTATGGTTATAGTCAGACCATTGGGGTTGTTGTCTTCATACGTGTTCCCATCAGGTAGTTGGTAAATTCAAGGAACAATTACAGCTGGATGACTGTATGGTGGAAGGAGGAAGAAAGGTAGCAGGACCCCAGACGATGGATAGATGAGGGGTGGTACTGGTGGGATGGGGGGCGCAGGTCTACAGCAGATGGGCGGATGAGGGGTGAACCTGAGAAAACCTGGGAGAACATAGAGCACAGAGACTCCAGGGAAGAAGTTTAGTTAGTACGGTGTGATTGGAGACTTGGAGAGTGAGGTCAGAGAGGAGGAGGAGTAACAGAGATGGTTGGAGAGAAGGGGGAGGAGAGAGGAGCTCAGTGAGTCTGGATGTTGAGTCTCCACCAGTGTAGGTCTATATGAATATAAACGTAGTAACATAAGTTACCATTAATTGTAAAATTTATGAAAAAGAAAAGTCTAGTCTTAAATAGTGAGAGGGTGTCTGCCCCCTGAACTGAGGTAGGGAGGTGGTTCCACAACAGAGGGGCTTCATAGCTAAAGGCTCTAGCCCCCGTCCTACTTTTGTAGATTCTAGGAACAACCAGTAGGCCAGTATGTTGAGAGCGTGATGCGTATCTACCACCTTGTGTCAGACAGACTCAGGAGAGGCTGTGTGATCCCATCATAGCATCATGACATGGTGTGATGATTTCAGTCAGTTGAATAGTAATACAGGTAATTAGGCTGAACCAGTGGTGATGAATGCATTTTTATGAATTACTGCTTTTATTAGAGACAAATGAGCCACTCTTCAGGTGCATCCGTGCTTCATCAGTGTTTTTATTCCATCGTGTCTGGACATGCAGCAGATGAACTGACTGGATGCTTCTCCCCCCTATTGGCCACTGTTAACACAGTCAGCCTGTCTACCTGGGCCTCCTGCCAAAGATACCTGGATGCTGATGTATTTATAGGGAAATGACTCCCACAGTATTTTCTTATGGCTTATCTGCATGGACACGTGTCCCTACCTGTTGGTACTAGATGCTGATGATCCTTTCTGTTCCTGACTGGTACTCTGTGTCATGGGCTGTGTTTAGCTCTTCGTGTTTGGTCCTTTTCCCAGGGGGAGGCTGGTCCATTATAGCTGGCTGAGCTGGTCTTTATGTGCCAGTGTTCAAGAATAGGCCTGTCTGCTCTCCTTAATTGGTCTTTAGGGATGGAGGACAAGAGGCAGCTGCAGATCTGTGAGGGGGACTCTCTCAGTCTGAGGTGAACTGCAGGTGCTTCTTTCACATATAAGTACTTAACAGGATTAGGATTTGACAGTTTCTTTAACACAATATATCAGTGTGGCAACACATTTATAGAAACAGCATTAAAGTCTTCTTTGAAAAAAATGTCAAGTAATTCTTTAAAGTATATTCTACTTAGAGTCAGAGAGCTGCAACAGGAAGTGTCATTTTGGTGCACCACAGTGAAGTCACTTCCTGTTGTGCACATCTAGCGTGAAAACAATGTGTAGTAGACATTTACAATTCTTCTTAACTTCCTGCTAACAATAAGCAGAGATGTTTCATCATTGCCGAAACACATCTGCTAAAGTCAGAGGTGCAATGGACTGAGCAGACTTTGTTCCCCATATCCTGAACTAGAACACAAGTTTATTGATCTCCACAGGCAGCTGGTTGTGATAGGAGGACAGATGCGTGTTTATACCTCAGTACCGGATGGATCAGTCACAGGAGTTGGTCCTATCGTTATTCAGTCTGAAGGAGTGCAGAGATCTTTTTGTGGTGTGATTTGTCTCATTTGGTACCGAGCTGTCGTGCCCTGCATTGTTCACCCTGTCTATCTCAGACACAAGTGAATGCTTGGTCCGGAGCCTCGTCTGCTGTTTGCCAACCAGAATGAGTCACATCCTCCGAAGCTGCCAGGAGGCTCTCAAACGCATCCAACTGTGGTCACAACACACGGCCCACAAGAGGGATGAAGGTCAGGACCACTGCTCAGCGTGCTGGAGAGAGGTGTGTCGGTGGGTAGAGGTCATGTTAGTGGAGGTCATGTTAGTAGAGGTCGTGTTAGTGGAGGTCATGTTAGTAGAGGTCGTGTTAGTGGAGGTCATGTTAGTAGAGGTCGTGTTAGTGGAGGTCATGTTAGTAGAGGTCGTGTTAGTGGAGGTCATGTTAGTAGAGGTCATGTTAGTGGAGGTCATATTAGTAGAGGTCATGTTAGTGGAGGTCGTGTTAGTGGAGGTCATGTTAGTAGAGGTCGTGTTAGTGGAGGTCATGTTAGTAGAGGTCATGTTAGTGGAGGTCATGTTAGTGGAGGTCATGTTAGTGGAGGTCATGTTAGTGGAGGTCGTGTTAGTGGAGGTCGTGTTAGTGGAGGTCATGTTAGTAGAGGTCATGTTAGTGGAGGTCACATTAGTGGAGGTCATGTTAGTGGAGGTCATATTAGTGGAGGTCGTGTTAGTGGAGGTCATGTTAGTAGAGGTCTTGTTACTAGAGATCATGTTAGTGGAGGTCACATTAGTGGAGGTCATGTTAGTGGAGGTCATATTAGTGGAGGTCGTGTTAGTGGAGGTCATATTAGTAGAGGTCATGTTAGTGGAGGTCACATTAGTGGAGGTCGTGTTAGTGGAGGTCATATTAGTAGAGGTCATGTTAGTGGAGGTCATGTTAGTAGAGGTCATGTTAGTAGAGGTCATGTTAGTAGAGGTCATGTTAGTGGAGGTCGTGTTAGTGGAGGTCATGTTAGTAGAGGTCGTGTTAGTGGAGGTCATGTTAGTAGAGGTCATGTTAGTGGAGGTCATGTTAGTAGAGGTCATGTTAGTAGAGGTCATGTTAGTGGAGGTCATGTTGTGGATCTGTTGATCCGTTTCATTCTGATGACTCAGGGTCTCAGACTAGAGGCCTTTCGGTCTGATAGGGGTCACGTCTCACCAGCAGACAGGAAGCGCTGTTTCCGTGATGCTATCAGTGGATCCACAGAGCACACTGACATGAAATGGGGTCAAATGAGCATTTTTTAAGATGAAAACTTCATACCTCGTCTGTAATTAACAAACAGTTTCAGTGTGTGACCTTTATACCAATACACCCAAACTCAGTCGGTCCTGTTTCCTCCAGGTGGTCTAGTTCCTGCTTCACTTCTCCTCTTATTTTATTCTGTTTTATATACTTGATTAATCTCTGAAGGGGAATTAGTGGCTCACTGTAGTTAGTTAAATCACAGGCATGTATATATTAGTGTGAACAGAATAATGTAGTGTTGCTGTGTGACTTTGTAGTGAGCTGGTGCTCTGAGGACTCGTGTGGGACGTGTGTTTAGTGATGGGTTACATCTGTTTTGGCAGCGCTTGATGAATGTTGGGGAACGTGGCAGCCCTTCCTGTGGCTCGTCATCGTGCGAGGAGGGAGACCCGTGAGCTGACACTGAACACACGGCTAGCTGAAAACTACGACCCTAGATGTTCTAGTTTGGGTTGTGGTTCATCTACACAACAAGTCAACAAAGTGTGACACTTCCATCCTGGTTCACCACCTCACTGCTCACCAACGATCCACACTGCTGCTCCAAAGACAGGAGGAGGTGTGAGACATAGTGTTTGTAGTTGTAGCTTTAGTATTAGCATTAGCATTAGCTTCATGCACAGCCTGTCTGACACACAGACAACCTTCATGGCTCAGACCAACCCTGAGACAACACGGCTTCATCTCTGATCTCATGTTGGTCAAACACTGAGTTGTCCTGGATGCCCCAGATGAAGGGCCCCCTTTGGAATCAGGACAGGAACGATGAAGAACATCTGTCCACCGGCTGGTTAGCTGTCTTTGCTCGATGTACCAGCATCCGTCCTGGGTGATCCAATCACAGACGAGCAGCTAAAAATCCATCATTTCAAGAGTTGCACCGTCATACATTTTTAATAATGATTACTCAAGATGTTTGATAGAACCAGGAACATCAATGGTTTCAGTCGTCCACTCAGACGCGTCTCTGAGCAAATATCTGGTGGTTCTGTGTCACAATCTAACAAACCTGTTCTATTTACTGATGAGGTGACATGACGTCCGTCGTTATAAGAGGTCATAAATGTCTCCTTTGGACCACCAGCTTTATCCACCACATGTCTGTCAGGTCTTACAGCTTCACAGCTCCACACACACAGCTGGACACACTTTACTTTAAAGATAGTGATTAGGTATTGATCCAGTCATTGATTATTTAAAATCCTGCCTCCCTGTTCATTTTAGTGGAACCTGCTTGGGTTCACTGTGACTGGATCATTAGATCAGTACTGTTACCCCCAGACAAAGAATCGCTTCCCTTTAGATGATTGATGACCTCTGACCCCTGCAGGTGTTTGCTACAGCTTCCTCAGGTGTGGGCGGTCCTGTGGCTGAAAGCTCGGACCGTGCTGGGCTCTGTTCATTTCCTCCATCCCAACGCTGTAAGGAGCTTTTTGTCCGGTTGGGCTGATTAATAATTTAGGACACGAAAACAAGAAAGAAGAGCCCGTCAGTACAAATCAGTAGAATCAATTACCGTAATCCTGTGTGTGTGTGTGTGTGTGTGTGTGTGTGTGTGTGTGTGTGTGTGTGTGTGTGTGTGTGTGTGTGTGTGTGTGTGTGTGTGTGTGTGTGTGTGTGTGTGTGTCCATGTGGCCTACACAGCACACACAGTATAAGAAGTGACTATATTTTTACTTACTGTTTTCCCCACATGATAACTGTTGGGTTTGTGTCCATTCTGATAAAAGTCACCCTGATCACTAGTATCACCCAGCACCTAGTGTTTCTGACACGTCAGCTGTGTCCACCGGTCACGTGGTGCAGCTGCTCCCCTACAGAGCTGACACACAGCAGAGCTTTGAACCGTGTCAAATGAGAGTACATCAGTATTATAATCAGTGTGTCATGAAGTCACATGACCACAGGTATGTACTGTCTGTGCAGCCAGTGGTGGGAGATGTTTGACAGGGACACCAGCGGTCAGACAGAAGCACATGAACAAACACAACCTGGTAGGCAGTACCAGCAGAGTTCTGCTAGTCATTACCAGAAGACTGAGGGATGTTCTCAGCCTGAAAAGATATCCTGGAAATATTTTTACAACAGTGTGTGTGACATTAAAACATCTCATTACATCTCATCTCATTTTTTCTTCTCATTAATTCTTCTGGGGGCCACTCATCTCCTGTCTGTGTGTCTTAATGCAGCACTTAGACACATTTAGGGAAGTTGAACTCGTTGCGACTCAGGGGCATTAGCTGAGTGGGGCTAATGCTCCTCATCATTCATAGCCCTGATGGCCACTAATGGACCTGCTGCAGTACAGACAGACCCTAAGCTGCTGTTTGTCAGCCCATCAGTGTGTCGATGGAGGCGTGTCGGTTCCCTTTGTTTCCCTGATGGCAGACGATGGGGGTCAGGACGTCCAGGTACAGGGTCAGGGTACTGGTCCTTATTCCAACACACTACAGATCAGAACCAGGAACAGAAATTCTCCTTTCCCAGTTTTCTATTTTGATCTCCTCCAAATCCAGCCGTCATGGCTGCCAAGTGAAAAATAAATCTCACAAGCTCTGGTGGTCAGAGTCACACCAAGCTGCTGGCAGTTTCCATGAAGACTCGTGAAAGGTGAACCCAAAGCTGCTGAGTCTGTGACGGGGGGGTTGGTGTTGTGGTGTCTTAGCTTTACAGAGGTGTTCCACTTGTGACCTTCTGAGGTGAACACGTTTCTGGTGGAGCGACCAGAGGAGTCGATAGATGCTTCATCTGACATGGGGGGGGTTCTTGGCTCTTTTCAGGTTCTCTCTGGCTCCTCTGGCCTTTTGCACCACCAGGAACACGCAGTGAACTAGTGAACTAGTGAACTAGTGAACTAGTGACTCTGGGTTCACTGTAGAACTACCCAAACAGTTTAACAGATGTTGGTGACGTTTGGCCCCAGGGAGCCGATCTGGCAGTCATCTCATTGGGGGGCTGCATGAGGAACACGACAGTAGCCCAGGTCAGGGAGCTGTCATAGTGGGACTCTTAGGTTTTCCTGGGGGAGGGGCTTTTCCTTAGTGTTGTTTGTCTTATTCTGTTTGATGAGACACAAACTGGTGGTGCCTCCTGACCATGGAGGGTGTCACAGACATCACTGCTCGTCCTTCACCGCGATCCAGATGGCGATGAGCATGTTAATGTCAGAGGGGGGTGGCGTCACACCGGGAGGGGGTGAGTCAGCAGGACGCCCTGGTCCCCCCGTCCTCTGACCGCTTAAGATGAATTTAACTCAGGACCATCAGCAGGAACATGAGTCCAGTCTGTCTCCAAACGTCTCCCCCGTCTGTCTCCAAATGTCTCCCCCGTCTGTCTCCAAACGTCTCCCCCGTCTGTCTCCAAATGTCTCCCCCGTCTGTCTCCAAACGTCTACCCGTCTGTCTCCAAACGTCTCCCCCGTCTGTCTCCAAACGTCTCCCCCGTCTGTCTCCAAACATCTCCCCCGTCTGTCTCCAAACGTCTCCCCCGTCTGTCTCCAAACGTCTACCCGTCTGTCTCCAAACGTCTCCCCCGTCTGTCTCCAAACATCTCCCCCGTCTGTCTCCAGACGTCTACCTGTCTGTCTCCAAACGTCTCCCCCGTCTGTCTCCAAACGTCTCCCCCGTCTGTCTCCAAACGTCTCCCCCGTCTGTCTCCAAACGTCTACCCGTCTGTCTCCAAACGTCTCCCCCGTCTGTCTCCAAACGTCTACCTGTCTGTCCCCAAACGTCTCCCCCGTCTGTCTCCAAACGTCTCCCCCGTCTGTCTCCAAACGTCTCCCCCGTCTGTTTCCAAACGTCTACCCGTCTGTCTCCAAACGTCTCCCCCGTCTGTCTCCAAACGTCTACCTGTCTGTCTCCAAACGTCTCCCCCGTCTGTCTCCAAACGTCTCCCCCGTCTGTCTCCAAACGTCTCCCCCGTCTGTCTCCAAACGTCTACCCGTCTGTCTCCAAACGTCTCCCCCGTCTGTCTCCAAACGTCTACCCGTCTGTCTCCAAACGTCTCCCCCGTCTGTCTCCAAACGTCTCCCCCGTCTGTCTCCAAACATCTCCCCCGTCTGTCTCCAAACGTCTCCCCCGTCTGTCTCCAAACGTCTACCCGTCTGTCTCCAAACGTCTCCCCCGTCTGTCTCCAAACATCTCCCCCGTCTGTCTCCAAACGTCTACCTGTCTGTCTCCAAACGTCTCCCCCGTCTGTCTCCAAACGTCTCCCCCGTCTGTCTCCAAACGTCTCCCCCGTCTGTCTCCAAACGTCTACCCGTCTGTCTCCAAACGTCTCCCCCGTCTGTCTCCAAACGTCTACCTGTCTGTCCCCAAACGTCTCCCCCGTCTGTCTCCAAACGTCTCCCCCGTCTGTCTCCAAACGTCTCCCCCGTCTGTTTCCAAACGTCTACCCGTCTGTCTCCAAACGTCTCCCCCGTCTGTCTCCAAACGTCTCCCCAGTCTGTTTCCAAACGTCTCCCCCGTCTGTCTCCAAACGTCTACCTGTCTGTCTCCAAACGTCTACCCGTCTGTCTCCAAACGTCTACCTGTCTGTCTCCAAACGTCTCCCCCATCTGTCTCCAAACGTCTCCCCCGTCTGTCTCCAAACGTCTCCCCCGTCTGTCTCCAAATGTCTCCCCCGTCTGTCTCCAAACTTCACCCGTCTGTCTCCAAACGTCTCCCCCGTCTGTCTCCAAACGTCTCCCCCGTCTGTCTCCAAACATCTCCCCCGTCTGTCTCCAAACGTCTCCCCCGTCTGTCTCCAAACGTCTACCCGTCTGTCTCCAAACGTCTCCCCCGTCTGTCTCCAAACATCTCCCCCGTCTGTCTCCAAACGTCTACCTGTCTGTCTCCAAACGTCTCCCCCGTCTGTCTCCAAACGTCTCCCCCGTCTGTCTCCAAACGTCTCCCCCGTCTGTCTCCAAACGTCTACCCGTCTGTCTCCAAACGTCTCCCCCGTCTGTCTCCAAACGTCTACCTGTCTGTCCCCAAACGTCTCCCCCGTCTGTCTCCAAACGTCTCCCCCGTCTGTCTCCAAACGTCTCCCCCGTCTGTTTCCAAACGTCTACCCGTCTGTCTCCAAACGTCTCCCCCGTCTGTCTCCAAACGTCTCCCCAGTCTGTTTCCAAACGTCTCCCCCGTCTGTCTCCAAACGTCTACCCGTCTGTCTCCAAACATCTCCCCCGTCTGTCTCCAAACGTCTACCTGTCTGTCTCCAAACGTCTCCCCCGTCTGTCTCCAAACGTCTCCCCCGTCTGTCTCCAAACATCTCCCCCGTCTGTCTCCAAACGTCTCCCCCGTCTGTCTCCAAACGTCTACCCGTCTGTCTCCAAACGTCTACCCGTCTGTCTCCAAACGTCTCCCTCGTCTGTCTCCAAACGTCTCCCCCGTCTGTCTCCAAACGTCTCCCCCATCTGTCTCCAAACGTCTACCCGTCTGTCTCCAAACGTCTCCCCCGTCTGTCTCCAAACATCTCCCCCGTCTGTCTCCAAACATCTCCCCCGTCTGTCTCCAAACGTCTACCTGTCTGTCTCCAAACGTCTCCCCCGTCTGTCTCCAAACGTCTCCCCCGTCTGTCTCCAAACGTCTCCCCCGTCTGTCTCCAAACGTCTACCCGTCTGTCTCCAAACGTCTCCCCCGTCTGTCTCCAAACGTCTACCCGTCTGTCCCCAAACGTCTCCCCCGTCTGTCTCCAAACGTCTCCCCCGTCTGTCTCCAAACGTCTCCCCCGTCTGTCTCCAAACGTCTCCCCCGTCTGTCTCCAAACGTCTACCCGTCTGTCTCCAAACGTCTCCCCCGTCTGTCTCCAAACGTCTCCCCAGTCTGTTTCCAAACGTCTCCCCCGTCTGTCTCCAAACGTCTACCCGTCTGTCTCCAAACATCTCCCCCGTCTGTCTCCAAACGTCTCCCCCGTCTGTCTCCAAACGTCTACCTGTCTGTCTCCAAACGTCTACCCGTCTGTCTCCAAACGTCTACCCGTCTGTCTCCAAACGTCTACCCGTCTGTCTCCAAACGTCTACCTGTCTGTCTCCAAACGTCTCCCCCATCTGTCTCCAAACGTCTACCCGTCTGTCTCCAAACGTCTACCTGTCTGTCTCCAAACGTCTACCTGTCTGTCTCCAAACGTTTACCTGTCTGTCTCCAAACGTCTACCTGTCTGTCTCCAAACGTCTCCCCCGTCTGTCCCCAAACGTCTACCTGTCTGTCTCCAAACGTCTACCCGTCTGTCTCCAAACGTCTACCCGTCTGTCTCCAAACGTCTACCCGTCTGTCTCCAAACGTCTACCCGTCTGTCTCCAAACGTCTCCCCCGTCTGTCTCCAAACATCTCCCCCGTCTGTCTCCAAACATCTCCCCCGTCTGTCTCCAAACGTCTACCTGTCTGTCTCCAAACGTCTCCCCCGTCTGTCTCCAAACGTCTCCCCCGTCTGTCTCCAAACGTCTACCCGTCTGTCCCCAAACGTCTCCCCCGTCTGTCTCCAAACGTCTCCCCCGTCTGTCTCCAAACGTCTCCCCCGTCTGTCTCCAAACGTCTCCCCCGTCTGTCTCCAAACGTCTACCCGTCTGTCTCCAAACGTCTCCCCCGTCTGTCTCCAAACGTCTCCCCAGTCTGTTTCCAAACGTCTCCCCCGTCTGTCTCCAAACGTCTACCCGTCTGTCTCCAAACATCTCCCCCGTCTGTCTCCAAACGTCTACCTGTCTGTCTCCAAACGTCTCCCCCGTCTGTCTCCAAACGTCTACCTGTCTGTCTCCAGGCGTCTCCCCCGTCTGTCTCCAAACGTCTACCCGTCTGTCTCCAAACGTCTACCTGTCTGTCTCCAAACGTCTACCTGTCTGTCTCCAAACGTTTACCTGTCTGTCTCCAAACGTCTACCTGTCTGTCTCCAAACGTCTCCCCCGTCTGTCCCCAAACGTCTACCTGTCTGTCTCCAAACGTCTACCCGTCTGTCTCCAAACGTCTACCCGTCTGTCTCCAAACGTCTACCCGTCTGTCTCCAAACGTCTACCCGTCTGTCTCCAAACGTCTCCCCCGTCTGTCTCCAAACATCTCCCCCGTCTGTCTCCAAACATCTCCCCCGTCTGTCTCCAAACGTCTCCCCCGTCTGTCTCCAAACGTCTACCCGTCTGTCTCCAAACGTCTCCCCCGTCTGTCTCCAAACGTCTACCCGTCTGTCCCCAAACGTCTCCCCCGTCTGTCTCCAAACGTCTCCCCCGTCTGTCTCCAAACGTCTCCCCCGTCTGTCTCCAAACGTCTCCCCCGTCTGTCTCCAAACGTCTACCCGTCTGTCTCCAAACGTCTCCCCCGTCTGTCTCCAAACGTCTCCCCAGTCTGTTTCCAAACGTCTCCCCCGTCTGTCTCCAAACGTCTACCCGTCTGTCTCCAAACATCTCCCCCGTCTGTCTCCAAACGTCTACCTGTCTGTCTCCAAACGTCTCCCCCGTCTGTCTCCAAACGTCTACCTGTCTGTCTCCAGGCGTCTCCCCCGTCTGTCTCCAAACGTCTACCTGTCTGTCTCCAAACGTCTACCCGTCTGTCTCCAAACGTCTACCCGTCTGTCTCCAAACGTCTACCTGTCTGTCTCCAAACGTCTCCCCCGTCTGTCTCCAAACGTCTCCCCATCTGTCTCCAAACGTCTACCCGTCTGTCTCCAAACGTCTACCTGTCTGTCTCCAAACGTCTACCTGTCTGTCTCCAAACGTCTACCTGTCTGTCTCCAAACGTCTACCTGTCTGTCTCCAAACGTCTCCCCCGTCTGTCTCCAAACGTCTACCTGTCTGTCTCCAAACGTCTACCCGTCTGTCTCCAAACGTCTACCTGTCTGTCTCCAAACGTCTACCCGTCTGTCTCCAAACGTCTACCCGTCTGTCTCCAAACGTCTCCCCCGTCTGTCTCCAAACGTCTCCCCATCTGTCTCCAAACGTCTACCTGTCTGTCTCCAAACGTCTACCTGTCTGTCTCCAAACGTCTACCCGTCTGTCTCCAAACGTCTACCCGTCTGTCTCCAAACGTCTCCCCCGTCTGTCTCCAAACGTCTACCCGTCTGTCTCCAAACGTCTACCTGTCTGTCTCCAAACGTCTCCCCCGTCTGTCTCCAAACGTCTACCTGTCTGTCTCCAAACGTCTCCCCCGTCTGTCTCCAAACGTCTACCCGTCTGTCTCCAAACGTCTACCTGTCTGTCTCCAAACGTCTCCCCCGTCTGTCTCCAAACGTCTACCCGTCTGTCTCCAAACGTCTACCTGTCTGTCTCCAAACGTCTCCCCCGTCTGTCTCCAAACGTCTACCCGTCTGTCTCCAAACGTCTACCTGTCTGTCTCCAAACGTCTACCCGTCTGTCTCCAAACGTCTCCCCCGTCTGTCTCCAAACGTCTACCCGTCTGTCCCCAAACGTCTCCCCCGTCTGTCTCCAAACGTCTACCCGTCTGTCTCCAAACGTCTACCTGTCTGTCTCCAAACGTCTACCCGTCTGTCTCCAAACGTCTCCCCCGTCTGTCTCCAAACGTCTACCCGTCTGTCCCCAAACGTCTCCCCCGTCTGTCTCCAAACGTCTACCTGTCTGTCTCCAAACGTCTACCCGTCTGTCTCCAAACGTCTACCTGTCTGTCTCCAAACGTCTCCCCCGTCTGTCTCCAAACGTCTACCCGTCTGTCTCCAAACGTCTCCCCCGTCTGTCTCCAAACGTCTACCCGTCTGTCTCCAAACGTCTACCCGTCTGTCTCCAAACGTCTACCTGTCTGTCTCCAAACGTCTCCCCCGTCTGTCTCCAAACGTCTCCCCTGTCTTTCAGATCTACACCAGAATCGTTTGTCTGGATTTGTTTTTTCATTTTCTTTATTTTTTGTCGACTCAAATTTTTATTGTAATCAATAAAAAGACAGAATTTAAAAAAAAAACTTTTTGATACATTCATCATCACAGCGCCGTCACACAATGTCAGACACACACTGTCAGACACACACTGTCAGACACACACTGTCAGACACACACTGTCAGACACACACTGTCAGACACACACTGTCAGACACACACACACACACACACACACACACACACACACACACACACACACACACACACACACACACACACACACACTGTCAGACACACACACACACACACACACACACACACACACACACACACACACACACACACAGAAAGACGTTGAACTGGTTCTTCCTGCTGTGGGGAGACAACACGTTTCAGACAGTAAACACACCACGACTGAAGGAGGATGTCAGAGGAACTATTGTGGGATGATTGTGTTACAAACATGTTTTAATTCATTACAAACATGTTTTAATTCATTACAAACATGTTTTAATTCATTACTACTTCATGTTATGATCAGATCTGAGGTCTGCTACTGCACACAGGTCACATGACCTCAGAGAAATCCTCGTCTGATTTGCTTAAAAATGCATGAAAGTCTCCATGATGTTTTCTCACACATGATGTTTTCTCACACATGATGTTTTGCGATGCAGTCCTGACAGTCACGCCCGTCATGTGATTCATTCACATGACTAACTACAGTCGTCCACGTGGTTCCTGAGCCGTCCACAGCGGCGAGACGTGACGTAGCTGCGTGTGCAACCGCCCATCAGATGTCATTAATGGAACACGTCTCGTGACTCCTGTCATTCATGCTAACATGCTAACGCACGGCGCTAGAGAGGAGCACACACCCGTCACCCCACAGGAACACACAGGTTCTACTAGTGACATCTGGTGAACATCACCTCTATGCAGGTACTAATACACAATACGTTTAAACACGTGGTACTTATACATGTGTACACCACGTACGGGTGAGTCTGGTGAACACGTGTCTCCTCTGGTCACAATGATTGATCACCAGGTGCTGACTGTTCTCTGTCGGAACCACTGAAGAACAGCGCCCCCTGTCCACCAACAGCATCGTGGTTAGAGGCTCCGTGTGTGTGTGTGTGTGTGTGTGTGTGTGTGTGTGTGTGTGGTGTGTGTGTGTGTGTGTGTGTGTGTGTGTGTGTGTGTGTGTGTGTGTGTGTGTGTGTGGTGTGTGTGTGTGTGTGTGTGTGTGTGTGTGTGTGTGTGTGTGTGTGTGGTGTGTGTGTGTGTCTGTGGTGTGTGTGTGTGTGTGTGTGTGTGTGTGTGTGGTGTGTGTGTGTGTGTGTGTGTGTGTGTGTGTGTGTGTGTGTGTGTGTGTGTGTCTGTGGTGTGTGTGTGTGTGGTGTGTGTGTGTGTGTGTGTGTGTGTGTGTGTGTGTGTGTGTGTGTGTGTGGTGTGTGTGTGTGTGTGTGTGTGTGTGTGTGTGTGTGTGTGGTGTGTGTGTGTGTGTGTGTGTGGTGTGTGTGTGTGTCTGTGGTGTGTGTGTGTGTGGTGTGTGTGTGTGTCTGTGGTGTGTGTGTGTGGTGTGTGTGTGTGTGTGTGTGTGTGTGTGTGTGTGTGTGTGTGTGTGTGTGTGTGTGTGTGTGTGTGTGTGTGTGTGGTGTGTGTGTGTGTCTGTGGTGTGTGTGTGTGGTGTGTGTGTGTGTGTGTGTGTGTGTGTGTGTGTGTGTGTGTGTGTGTGTGGTGTGTGTGTGGTGTGTGTGTGGTGTGTGTGTGTGTGTGTGTGTGTGTGGTGTGTGTGTGTGTGTGTGTGTGTGTGTGTGTGTGTGTGTGTGGTGTGTGTGTGTGGTGTGTGTGTGGTGTGTGTGTGTGTGTGTGTGTGGTGTGTGTGTGTGTGTGTGTGTGTGTGTGTGTGTGGTGTGTGTGTGTGTGTGTGTGTGTGTGTGTGTCTGTGGTGTGTGTGTGTGGTGTGTGTGTGTGTGTGTGTGTGTGTGTGTGTGTGTGTGTGTGTGTGTGTGGTGTGTGTGTGTGTCTGTGGTGTGTGTGTGTGGTGTGTGTGTGTGTGTGTGTGTGTGTGTGTGTGTGTGTGTGTGTGTGTGTGTGGTGTGTGTGTGGTGTGTGTGTGTGTGTGTGTGTGTGTGTGTGGTGTGTGTGTGTGTGTGTGTGTGTGTGTGTGTGTGTGTTGTGTGTGTGTGTGTGTGTGTGTGTGTGTGTGTGTGTGTGGTGTGTGTGTGGTGTGTGTGTGGTGTGTGTGTGGTGTGTGTGTGTGTGTGTGTGGTGTGTGTGTGTGTGTGTGTGTGTGTGTATGTGTGTGTGTGTGTGTGTGTGGTGTGTGTGTGTGTGTGTGTGTGTGTGTGTGTGTGTGTGTGTGTGTGTGGTGTGTGTGTGTGTGTGTGTGGTGTGTGTGTGTGTGTGTGTGTGTGTGTGTGTGTGTGTGTGTGTGGTGTGTGTGTGTGTGTGTGTGGTGTGTGTGTGTGTGTGTGTGTGTGTGTGTGTGTGTGTGTGTGTGTGTGTGTGTGTGTGTGGTGTGTGTGTGGTGTGTGTGTGGTGTGTGTGTGTGTGTGTGTGTGTGTGTGTGTGTGGTGTGTGTGTGTGTGTGTGTGTGTGTGTGTGTGTGTGTGTGTGTGTGTGGTGTGTGTGTGTGGTGTGTGTGTGGTGTGTGTGTGTGTGTGTGTGTGTGTGGTGTGTGTGTGTGTGTGTGTGTGTGTGTGTGTGTCTTGTGTGTGTGTGTGTGTGTGTGTGTGTGTGTGTGTGTGTGGTGTGTGTGTGGTGTGTGTGTGGTGTGTGTGTGTGTGTGTGTGTGTGTGTGTGTGTGTGTGGTGTGTGTGTGTGTGTGTGTGGTGTGTGTGTGTGTGTGTGTGTGTGTGTGTGTGTGTGTGTGTGTGTGTGTGTGGTGTGTGTGTGTGTGTGTGTGTGTGTGTGTGTGTGTGTGTGTGTGTGTGTGTGTGTGTGTGTGTGTGTGTGTGGTGTGTGTGTGTGTGTGTGTGTGTGTGTGTGTGTGTGTGTTCAGGGGCTGCACACACACACATAAATGCGTGTGATTGATCACCGTTGGGGATTATCATCAGTGTATAAAATGATGGGATGCTTTCTGATGCTGTGAAAACGATGGTGACGTGTTCACTGAAGGTGAGTCTGTTTATTAACGTCTCCCTTTTACCTCTACCTTTACTGAGGGGGTGTTTCATTGGTGTCTAGCAGCCATGGTGACACACGTGAAGGACGTTACCCTGCCGTGTTGAGGATGGGATGTTGGTGATGTTCACCTGTGGTTGGTGTGTGTCCTGTCTAACAAACGGCACACACACTGAGATAATCACTTCTGTCACCACAGCATGTGGACGCTTCAGGCCTCAGTTTGTGACAACAGGAAGTGGTTTCAGTTTGGTCCAGTGAACATCCAGACTCACAACGACTGAGTAGTGAATATCACCTGTCCTGAAAACACGGTGTCCGACCCGTCTGAGACAAGAAGCTTCTCTTTATTCTCCACTGTGAACATAACAAGGTTCTGAAGGGTCACCTTTTTAAAATCTGATTCTGACAGGAGTCAAACTGGTCAGGACCATGAACTCTTAGTAGTGATCTAAACACAACCATACCATAATGGTACGCAGCCATTTCTGCAAACACCCCCCCCCCAGCTCAAATATATTTTGTAAAACTGAACCAACAAACTGAAGGTCGGGCTGAAACACGTCTGAGTAGACAGGTTCTCCTCAGCTGACACCCCATAATAAAGAGAGAAATAAGGACTGATCCGTGGGGAAGTCCATCGTGTTCCTCGTGGTTAGTGTTCAGATAACGTGATGTCACCATCAACGGTTCACGACCACTGACTAGACTGGACCAGACAGATTGTTCTGGTGAACACTGTTATCTACCACCACACAGGACTAGAGCAGTGGAAGATCGTCGATCTGAAGCCTCACTGGTTCACGACCTGAAAAAACCAACACATTTGATTTCCAGCAAACTGCATCCTGTGAATCATCCTCTTGCACGATTATCTCACACTGAACGCAGCAACGTCATCCAACTGCTGGGGGCCTGTATAACATCACCATAGCAACACAACAGCTGCACAAGTGGATTGATTGATTAATTACAAATAAGAAATGCAAATTTGGAGCCCTGTGATAATTCCATGTATTATTTGAAACATTATGAATGAATTAATCCCTTGTTCTTCGTGCTTAATGCGTTCCAGGAATCACATGTGATTAACGAACTCCGCAATATAGCGACAAACTATCTTATTATTTATGGTAATTTAAACGTTTCTGAACCCCCCCATACTGATATTAAACCATCTTCTCTCTGTATTACCTCTAAAACACTCTGATAGACTGTTTAAAACACTTTTGTGTCTCACAAAAGTCAGAGACTCACGGAAAGTAGCGCACTTTAGGACGCCGTCAGCCAATAGAATGTGAGTACGGTATCATGTGACTGCCTGCCAAAAATCCACGATGAGGTGAAGTCGTGTGGATGCGCGAATGCATGAGGGCGACCTGTACATAGTTATGACATGTTTGACTTAATTATAACCCCATTTTTAAATGCATCTTAACTACGCTAGAAAAAATGTCAGCTTGACATTTATTATTTACCAAACCTGCAATACTCTACCTTAACCATGTAGGAGTCAGACCCTCACCAAACACGTCATGGTAGCATTACAACATGTCATGGTATCGTTAAAACATGTCATGGTAGCAATAAATCATGTCATGGTATCGTTAAAACATGTCATGGTATCGTTAAAACATGTCATGGTATCGTTAAAACATGTCATGGTATCGTTAAAACATGTCATGGTAGCATTAAAACATGTCATGGTATCGTTAAAACATGTCATGGTAGCATTATAACATGTCATGGTAGCATTATAACATGTCATGGTAGCATTATAACATGTCATGGTAGCATTATAACATGTCATGGTAGCACTATAACATGTCATGGTAGCATTATAACATGTCATGGTAGCATTATAACATGTCATGGTAGCATTATAACATGTCATGGTAGCATTATAACATGTCATGGTAGCACTATAACATGTCATGGTAGCATTATAACATGTCATGGTAGCATTATAACATGTCATGGTAGCATTATAACATGTCATGGTAGAGTAGAGTATAACTTTATTGATCCCTTAAGGAGGTTCCATCAGGTAAATTAACTTCTCCGTCACACACAGCACAGTAAGTACACAAAACACAGAAAAAGCACACAGAAAGCACCAGCACATAGAAAGTAGTACAACACCAAATAGAAAGACTAATAAATAACCCATCAAGAATATATAAATAGAAAAACATAAATAGAAATAAAAAATAAACAGGCCTGGTTAGGTATGGGTTTAGTGAATGTCTATAGGTTTTGTATAGTTTTTGCTGTATTGTCTGTGTCGTCCCTCAGCTCTCCTGTGGACTTTCTTCTTCTTCATCTCCCCCAGGGAGGAGTAGATCAGTTTAATGGCTCTGGAATGAAGGAGTTCTTCAGTCTGTTGGTCCTTCATGTTGGGGGGGTTCAGCCTCTGGCTGCTCAGGCTTCTCAGGCTCCTCTGGTTGTTGGTAACGGTGTGCAGAGGGTGGCTGACATTGTCCATGATGTCCAGCAGTTTGTCCAAGGTTCTCTTGTCATGGCAGCAGGGTTACCATGGTAGCGGCTATTAATGAAACATCCAAACAAGGACGAAGCAAGCCATAATGGGTACCGTCTCAGTTCCTACTGTCAAATACACAGAAATATCAGTACCTTAATGCAATTTCCTCCGGGATTAATAAAGTATCTATCTATCTATCTATCTATCTATCTATCTATCTATCTATCTATCTATCTATCTATCTATCTATCTATCTATCTATCTATCTATCTATCTATCTATCTATCTATCTATCTATCTATCTATCTATCTATCTATCTATCTATCTATCTATCTATCTATCTATCTATCTATCTATCTATCTATCTATCTAATGTGGAACATACAGCGTCCTCTAGTGGCCGGAGTAGATGGTCGGCAGCGTTTGGTGGTTGGCTGACAAAACAACCAATCAAAGCCAGAATGAAAGAGAAACAAAGTGGAGCTGAACTCCTCTGCCTTCATCTGTTAAAGCTGGAGTTCATGATGGGGCCTCAAACACACATGATGCGTGTCAGAATAACACGCGTGACACCTCTGGCGTGTTGTTGGCAATCCTGTTAGATTCTTTGAATCTGATGCTTCTTGAATGTTTCCAGGAGAGACTGGTGACATTTTTAAATACAGAGCAGAAAATCCAAACCAATCAGCTGGTGCCCCCCCCCCCCCCCCCCACGTGGTCACTAACACGGTCAGAATACATGGAATAACTCATGTGAACATCATATGAACAAAAGTACTTGATGAATAATGAATCTGGATCAATGGACATGTGACGTGTGAAGAAATACTGAAACTGTCAAAATACCAGAAGAGTTAGCAAAAGCAGTTTTAGGTCTGCTATAGGCTTCAGCAACCCCCGTGACCCGCGAAGACGGAGAAAACAGTACGGAAAATCAATGAACGATTGTAGTTCTTTATTTTTATCCCTTTACAGCCTATAATTCAGTATACAGGATGGTTGTTGATGGGATCTCTTTCTCTTGCTATCTTTAGTTTGTTGGTTAAAGTCCTTCACATGAATCATTGATATGAAGGGATGATCTGCTGTGATGGGGGTTCTTTCTGCTCCATGAGCTTCACCTGACAGCTCTACTTCATCACAAAGATGTTGTAGCTGTGTCACAACCCTTAAAGAAACAAAAGACAACCATTTCAACAGATTTCAGCATCCGTCACCAACAACAGCTGTTCCCGATGACTCCACCTGCTGAGGAGTAGCCTTCATCAATCTGGTGTAACCGCTATCACACACCTCAGGGCTCATGGGCTACCTCTGACCCAACACACACCGGTGTGGGAATGCTGTTGTGTGTTTGTTGGGTCCTGAGGTTCAGCGGTGAGTCTGGAGGAGAGTCAGTACGCTGAGACAGTACTGAGAAGACACGTGTGTTTATGCTCTGAAGCGACTTTGCTTCCTCACACACTGGAAACCAGCAGCATTAGAGAGAACGGGTTCAATAAGGGGTCAGGAAACCAGCTGCGGTGAAGCGGGATGATCACTGGATGTCCCAGAAGGACAATGATCCTAAGCAGACCTCAGAGTCCAACAAGGCTTTGTTTTAGAACTTTCTAGAACATTGTGAATGTTCTAGAGTCACAGTCATCTGACTTGAGTCCCATAGGAGATTGTACGTAATGTTTCAGGAAGGTGGTTCCAGGAGGAATATAAAGCAGGAACTGAAAGCCTTTCTTTCCATATGAGGGATGGCCTCCGGTTCCTCAGGAACACCAGCAGGTATCATGGTGGCAGGAGGTCACAACAGCTAAAGGATCTCCATAAACTACTAGAGATGTTTGTCTCTACAGCAGTAGGTAAAGAAGCATTCTATGTTTAATGAGGAGAAAGATCTGGTTTATTGGTTATGCATCTGATAAATAGCATCGTTTTAACAAACCTAATTTATAATAGGGGTTGGAAAGGATTGCTGCAGTTTTATCTGCTAACAGATGGAAGCAGCAGAGCAGAAACTTTCCTTACAGCCATTCATAACTAAGGGTCCTACTGAGCTCAACGACCACCGACCGGTCGCTCTTACCTCCCACGTAATGAAGACCATAGAGCGACTGGTCCTGGAGCTCATGCGTCCACAGGTGCAGGGTTCAATGGAGCCTCCCCAGTTCACCTATCAGGCCAAGGTGTCGCTGTCTTGTACCTCGTCCACCGTGTGCTCTCCTACCTGGACACCGGGGGCTGTGCCGTCAGAGTGCTCTTCTTTGACTTTTCAAGCGCCTTCAACACCATCCAGCCCCAGCTCCTACAGGACAAACTGACCTCCGTGGCTGTGGACCCCTACCTCGTGAGCTGGATCACGGACTACCTAACAGACAGACCCCAGTACCTCTGTACGGGGGACTGTTTGTCTTCTATGGTGACCAGCAGCACGGGGGCGCCACAGGGGACCGTGCTCTCCCCCATTCTCTTCACCCTCTACACATCAGACTTCAAGCACAACTCGGATACCTGCCACATACAGAAGTACTCCGATGACACCGCGATAGTGGCATGTATCCTGGAGGGTGATGAGGGGGGGTACAGGGCATTGGTGGCTGTATGAGGGGGGTACAGGGCATTGGTGGCTGACTTCGTGGAGTGGTGCCAACAGAACCAGCTCCAGCTCAATGTCTCCAAGACAAAGGAGATGGTTCTGGATTTCCGGCGGGCACCTCCCTCTCCACAGCCGGTGATCATCAAAGGCAGTGAGGTGGAGGTGGTAGAAAACTATCAGTACCTGGGACTGCAGCTAGACAGCAGACTGGACTGGTCACTCAACTGGGACTGTGTGTACAAGAAGGGGCAGAGCAGGATGTACTTCCTGAGGAGGCTGGCCTCCTTCAACATCTGTCCTAAGCTCCTTCTCATGTTCTATCAGTCCGTAGTCTCCAGTGTGCTGTCATACGCCATTGTGTGTTGGGGTGGGGGGGCCAGGAAAAGAGATATGGACTGTCTGAACAGACTCATCCGCAGAGCGGGCTCAGTGGTCGGGCTGAGCCTGGACTCTGTGGACATGCTTCTGGAGAGCAGGACCATGTCTAAAGTTAAGGCCATCATGAACAACACCAGGCACCCCCTGCACACCACCTTCTCCCAGCAGAGAAGCACCTTCAGCGGCAGACTGCTGTCACACAGCGCCTCCACAGAGAGGCTGAGGTCCTCCTTCGTGCCCCGTGCCATCAGGGGGTACAATGACTCTCTCAGGAGGATCGGGGGGGAGGTGGGGAGGTCAGCACGGGGTTAAATGGATTTAATTTAATTTTATACTGTTTATATTTTAGTTATAGTTTAGTATATAAGTCCTGTTAGTGCTACATGTGTCTGTTAGTGTAGTGTATGTCCTGTGGTGTCAGTGTTTCTTTTTCTCCTGGTGTTTATCCAGTATTTATTCATTATGTAATGCCTGAGCAGTGGATGTGTACAACTTTCTCCAGGATCAATGAAGTATCTATCTATCTATCTATCTATCTATCTATCTATCTATCTATCTATCTATCTATCTATCTATCTATCTATCTATCTATCTATCTATCTATCTATCTATCTATCTACCTACCTACCTACCTACCTACCTACCTACCTACCTACCTACCTATCCATCCATCCATCCATCCATCCATCCATCCATCCATCCATCCATCCATCCATCCATCCATCCATCCATCCATCCATCCATCCATCCATCCATCCATCCATCCATCCATCCATCCATCCATCCATCCATCCATCCATCCATCCATCTATCTATCTATCTATGGCGTATCACAGATCTGGGTCAGAGGGATTCGTTTCCTGTCCTGGTGGATGGAAGCTAGCAGCAGATTAGCATGGGAGGTTTCCCTCCACCATGAATGACAGGATGGCTTTACTCTCTGGACTGTTGACTGATTTATTAGTTTATCTTCACAACAACATTCTAACAAGTTACAGTAACATTGTACAGATTTGTTGCATGATGGGTTTGTAGCCAAACGTCATTTGAGATTGTGGTCCCTGTTTGGATTTTCTACTTTTCTGCTGATCTACCTCTACAAAGAACACATCTTTACCAAACGTTCACAGAACATACCATACATGTTTACATTCTTCTATATATTATACAAAACTAACAAGGGTTACAGTATTTATATCACGTTACATGTGTTCCTGATCTTCTGCAGCAGAACTTTAAACCTCTCTTGCTCATGACCATCCTCTCTCGTTTTTCAGGTATTGGGAAGAACGTCATCTGTGACCGGACAGCTACGCCTCTGGACGCCTTCCGTATGATGTCCGCGGCCCAGTACTACCCCAAGTTGCTGAGCATTATGGGAAATGTCCTACGTTTCTTGCCAGCCTTTGTCCGTATGAAGGAGTTGTTACAAGAAGGATATGTTGGTGAACTTCTGGTGTGTGAAGCTCAGGTATGACGTTGGGTTTGTGTCCCAATGGACGTCGTTCTGCTGATCTGCGTACAGTCACCACAGACGTGACCTCCAGCACCTTACCTCACCTTACCTTTAGCACCATCAGTGTTTTCTGACACCTAATAAAGTGTATTCACCCTGAGCCTCTGTGTCCTGAAGGTCCACAGCGGGAGCCTCCTGGGGAAGAAATACAACTGGAGCTGTGACGACCTGATGGGGGGGGGCGGCCTGCACTCGGTGGGCAGTTACATCATTGACCTGCTGACGTTCCTGACTGGTCAGCGTGCGGCGAAGGTCCACGGCTTCCTGAAAACCTTCATCAAGCAGACCGACCACATCCGGGGCATCCGTCAGATCACCAGCGACGACTTCTGCACCTTCCAGATGGTGCTGGAGGGCGGGGCCTGCTGCACCGTCACGCTCAACTTCAATGTGCCGGGAGACTTCCGGCAGGAGGTGATCGTCGTGGGAACCGTGGGGAGGTTGATGGTAATGGGAACGGACCTGTACGGACAGAAGAACGGGGGCGGTGGAGGACCTGAACTCCTGCTCAAAGACTCCACGCCGCTGGAGAAGGCATCCCTACCGGAGAAGGCCTTCAGCGACATCCCGTCCCCCTACCTCACCGGGACCATCCGCATGATCCAGGCGGTGAGGCAGGCCTTCCAGGACCAGGATGACCGGAGGACGTGGGACGGGAGGCCCCTGACCATGGCTGCCACCTTCGAGGACTGTCTCTACGCTCTGTGTGTGGTGGACACCATCAAGAAGTCCAACCAGTGTGGAGAGTGGCAGAACATCGTGGTGATGACGGAGGAGCCGGAGATCAGCCCCGCCTACCTGATCAGTGAGGCCATGCGTCGCAGCAGGATGTCGCTCTACTGTTAGCATCAGGATGTCGCTCTACTGTTAGCATCAGGATGTCGCTCTACTGTTAGCATCAGGATGTCGCTCTACTGTTAGCATCAGGATGTCGCTCTACTGTTAGCATCAGGTGGCGTCCTGGACACCAGTGTTACCGAAGAACTGGAGGCAGCGTCTCAAAGGGTAGTTATTTAGGAAGTGTGTTCCTGCTGGGTTCACCAGTGCTGTCACATCCATTCAGTTACTGTTACACAAGGATACACACACGTGTGTTCCTGAGGATACACACACGTGTGTGTTCCTGAGGATACACACACGTGTGTGTTCCTGAGGATACACACACGTGTGTGTTCCTGAGGATACACACACGTGTGTGTTCCTGAGGATACACACACGTGTGTGTTCCTGAGGATACACACACGTGTGTGTTCCTGATCCCCTGCCTTGCACCAGAGGAATAGCAATGTAATCCATCACCAAACCTTCATTCAAAGGAAGCCTTCCCTTCCCCCCCTCCTGACAGAGGAGTCCTTCCAGAGAGATGCGCTGGTGATGGTGTGTAGTGGGATTACCGACACTGTGGGTCCGGATGAGGACGGCCGTGGAAGAACAAGAGATTAAACTGTTGCTGTAATCTGAAGTAGTCGTTAGTTTACCAAGTGAATGTTTAAAACAAATCAATATGCTTGATGCTTGAGTGTCTGTCTGCTCCGTGTGAACCAAGAGGAAAATAATCAATAGTTTGGCTGGTGAGTTATTTATGCAAAATATCCAGGTGGTAGTGAGCAGCAGGTACTGGAGTAGAGGGTTAACAAACTGGTTATATAGGGTAGTGTCTTAAGCAGTAGTATCAGTAGTATCTTTGTTTTGGGAGTCCAGAATGAATGTCGGAAACTTTACTGTCATCTTTTATAGTTCACGCTGTTTCTCTTTAAAGCACGAACATGGTGTGGACACGACTACCTGTGGTGATCTTCACACAGACCATTAATCTGCCAACGATTTGGGGCGTCGCTCTCTGTGTGATGCAATGGGTCACTCTCATCAGGCTGCTGGCATCAGTGTTCAGTGTGGTTTAGATACAGGGTCGACCTACAGCAGGCTGTCTGTAGACTCTACTGTAGGTCTGTCTGTGGACTCTACTGTAGGGCTGTAGACTCTACTGTAGGGCTGTAGACTCTACTGTAGGTCTGTAGACTCTACTGTAGGGCTGTAGACTCTACTGTAGGTCTGTAGACTCTACTGTAGGGCTGTAGACTCTACTGTAGGGCTGTAGACTCTACTGTAGGTCTGTAGACTCTACTGTAGGGCTGTAGACTCTACTGTAGGGCTGTAGACTCTACTGTAGGGCTGTAGACTCTACTGTAGGGCTGTAGACTCTACTGTAGGGCTGTAGACTACTGTAGGGCTGTAGACTCTACTGTAGGACTACAGGCCTACAGGCATTAGCTGTGCAGCAGGCTGATGGATTCATCTTCTCACCAGGGCGATGGAGATGGAACCTGATGCGTTTCTCTTACTGTTAGCAAATATGGTTAAAAAGACCAAATCATGTTCATTTGTCCTTCCTGTCATCTGACTGGACTGTTGGTGATTCCAGCTCCGCTCATTGATTCTGATCAACGTCAATCAATACATGTCTCCATGTATCCTTATTTAATCAGAAATATTCACATGGCGGCCGCCTTCCTCTGATGTCACAGTTAACTAAAGAGCCGTTCAGACGTGATGCTGTTCAGAGCTTTACAAAAGAATGGGATGAATTAAGAGACTTGGAAAGATGAGCCAGAAATAAGTCATTAAAATACAAAAATGTACACAAAGAGCAGATAAATAGAGATAACTGTTTGGTGCTTTCTCGTGTCAGGATCACACAGGAGGAGGCTGGTCTGGGCGTTACGGGCTCTACTTTCCTGAAGGTCATAAGTACCGAGTACTTGGGTCAAACATGACTTCAGTTTCAGCTGGTGTGTCAGATGAACAGGGAGTCTGACCCTTCATCAGTGCACCTTCAAAATATTTTAACAACTCCCCCTCTAGTCTGTATTTACACAATGAAGGATCAGTTACAATCGTGGATAAACTTACTGAAGCCAGGAAGTGAACTAGATTTAAGTGCGTTGTTAATTCCAGACCTCACTGCTGTAGAATTATGTTCACGTTATTCAGTGATGGATTTCACCATCAGTGGTGTTCAGATGCTGATCAGTCTGGAAGTAGAAAAATGGAAAGTCCATCCTTCCACCTGGAACACATCCGTATGACATCACAGCAGGATGTGGGTCTCCCATCACACGTGTGATGTCACGGGAAAATGATGTCATGTGAATATAATTCATGTTTCCTGTTCATGATAACAAACCTCAAAGACTTTGGAGCTTCCTTCACCTCCATGGAGCACCGTAGCGTGTTCCACCTCACGTTATCGCTCAGCTCTTCTGTTCAGTGTTAGTTTCCTCATTGGTCCTGTTTACAGCTAACATAATAAATCCTACATTTACGACACTCTGGTCACAATCAGCCATCAGCTGGAGTGTAGACCTTCACTGCTCGTTTTTGTATTTGTTATCTGACAACCTAAAGAAGCGTCAGTGAATACAGATCGATGTGATGTTGAGCTGACAGGAACGACTCACGAGCCAAAAGATTGATTTTTTTCTCTTGTGTGGTTTTATGCTCTTAAACTGTGCTGAAATACTATCTACTGTAAATGTACATATGAACATGTGATGAAACGTGTGTTTGCCTCATGAAGTAAACCAGTACTGTATGCATTTATTTGTTAAGACCGAGGAACGGGAAGACATGTCTGTGTTGTTATATTTATTGGTGTAGCTGTGTGAGGCCTCCAGTGTTCAGCTTCTGATGGTCCCAGTCTATTACTGACGGAAACTGTTAGGAAAAGCTTCACGTTTCAGACGCTCCATAAATCCTCCACCTCATCAGGTATCGTCCAAACTGTGTAAAACTCTTTCCTGTCAGTGAGCCTCTGGTTCATGTTTGGATGGAACGCCGTCTCTCTGAGGGCAGGACGCGGTGGACTAACGCCGTGGTCCAAGCATTCACACTTTGGGACGCTGATAAAACGCCCCGTCTGAGAAGACTGATGAGTTATCAGTGTGTGTGAGAGCGTGTGTGAGAGCGTGTGTGATCATGTGTGAGAGCGTGTGTAAGAGCGTGCGTGAGAGCGTGTGAGAGCGTGTGTGAGAGCGTGTGTGATCATGTGTGAGAGCGTGTGTAAGAGCGTGCGTGAGAGCGTGTGAGAGCGTGTGTGAGAGCGTGTGTAAGAGCGTGTGAGAGAGTGTGTGTGAGCGTGTGTGAGCGTGTGTGAGAGCGTGTGAGAGCGTGTGTGAGAGCGTGTGTAAGAGCGTGTGAGAGAGTGTGTGTGAGCGTGTGTGAGCGTGTGTGAGCGTGTGTGAGAGTGTGTGAGAGTGTGTGTGAGAGTGTGTGAGCGTGTGTGAGCGTGTGAGAGCGTGTGTGAGAGCGTGTGTAAGAGCGTGTGAGAGAGTGTGTGAGAGTGTGTGTGAGAGTGTGTGAGAGCGTGTGTGAGAGCGTGTGTGAGAGTGTGTGTGAGAGTGTGTGAGAGCGTGTGTGAGAGCGTGTGTGAGAGTGTGTGTGAGAGTGTGTGAGAGCGTGTGTGAGAGCGTGTGTGAGAGCGTGTGTAAGAGCGTGTGAGAGAGTGTGTGTGAGCGTGTGTGAGCGTGTGTGAGAGCGTGTGTGAGAGCGTGTGTAAGAGCGTGTGAGAGAGTGTGTGTGAGCGTGTGTGAGCGTGTGTGAGCGTGTGTGAGCGTGTGTGAGAGTGTGTGAGAGCGTGTGTGAGAGTGTGTGTGAGCGTGTGTGAGAGCGTGTGTGAGAGCGTGTGTGAGAGCGTGTGTAAGAGCGTGTGAGAGAGTGTGTGTGAGCGTGTGTGAGCGTGTGTGAGAGTGTGTGAGAGTGTGTGTGAGAGTGTGTGAGAGCGTGTGTGAGAGCGTGTGTGAGAGTGTGTGAGAACGTGTGTGAGAGTGTGTGTGAGCGTGTGTGAGAGTGTGTGAGAGCGTGTGTAAGAGCGTGTGAGAGCGTGTGTGTGAGCGTGTGAGAGCGTGTGTAAGAGCGTGTGTAAGAGCGTGTGAGAGCGTGTGTGTGAGCGTGTGAGAGCGGTACGAGAGCCTGATCAGATCCCCTTTGGAACATAACGTTCTCCTGAAGTTACAATAAAAGCATCTGAACATCGCGACATCTTCTGCGGTGCGTCCCAGCAGCAGGACTCCTGACTGTAACGCTGACTGTATCCTGACTTCAGTCACAGGGCATGAAGCGATAAGGAACCGTATCCAAACGTTTGACCGTCCGTGGGTTCGTCCTTTCCTCATTGGTCCTGTAAACACAATGAAAAGCCTCGGCTCACTCACACCACCCCTTTAAACCCTGAGAGTGGTTTAGTCCACAGGTCACAGGTGAAAGGTCAAACCATCGTGGTTTACAGAGTTACAACAAATGACTTTCACCGTGAGGTAATCAGTTCTTAACCAAACCTCCAAGTTTTCCTTGAAGCGACAGAGTTAGTGAATCTCTGGTGCTGCAGAAACATCTGGGACTGTTCTGGTAAATGTAATTATCTGGGTCAGCTTATTACTGATGGCCAGAGAAATGACCTTGAAAGCCCAATAGTCCTACAGAACAGCATGTATGTTAGAAGTGATTCACTTAGAACGTATTTCTACACCGGTGGTTGAACTAAATTCAGCTTGAACCAGGGAGGTAACACTTCCACCAACACTGGTGTTGTGACTCGTGAGGATCCTCACACTAGACCCAGTCTGGTAAAATAACTGGGGTCTCGTGCTCAGATTGAGTTACATGAACGAGTGAGTGGGATGAACCAGTGGTGACTCATGTTAGCTTAGAGTCCAGTTCAGATGCTACAACACGTCTGTGGTGTCGTTACCACACTGACTGATGGAGGACGTGTTCACACCTACTGACTGTTAGTGAAGCTGATGGAGGCCTTCATCCTCCACAGCTTCACCTCTGCTTCGAGTCCGTTTCAGACCAGATGTGGGTTCATGACCCAAAACTGACTACATGGGATTCAGTGAGCCGTTGGAGTCCAGGGTGGACATTAAGACACTTTACACGTCAGTCAGCTGATGTGATTGGTTCAGCTTCAGTAGGAGAAACACGTGTCAGCTGATGTGATTGGTTCAGCTTCAGTAGGAGAAACACGAGTCAGCTGATGTGATTGGTTCAGCTTCAGTAGGAGAAACACGTGTCAGCTGATGTGATTGGTTCAGCTTCAGTAGGAGAAACACGTGTCAGCTGATGTGATTGGTTCAGCTTCAGTAGGAGAAACACGTGTCAGCTGATGTGATTGGTTCAGCTTCAGTAGGAGAAACACGTGTCAGCTGATGTGATTGTCCTACTGATGCTGACCCAATCACACGTTCACTGCTCACGGGTAACAGTGCCTGGGTTTCACGCTGGTGTTGCCTCTGGACAAACTGTTTGATGGATTCATGATGTCTACATGTTGTTGCTAAGCGACGTGTTTGCTGTCGTTCTGCTGGTCCAAACCGGCTCTGCTCTTCAGAGGAGACCTTGCAGGAATGTAAAACAGGAGGTATCCAGTTCCATCTCTGCGCTGACTGCCTTGTTTGCTGACTGGATTGCTTGTTGTTGCTTTGCCAGCATTTACAATCTGTTCATTGTGGGGGGAGAGAAGGTGAGACCATTCACCTCAAAGAGGGCGGCCTTCAGCCCCCGAGCGCTGCTGAGCACCCAGACACACTGGGAGAACCGGGTCCTCCTCCTCTCTGATTGGTTGTGAACTCTGACCAGCCCCCCTCTCAACTTGCTCTAAGGACCAGTAAATGCCCCCGCCTACGCGTCATCCTAACGTCTCTATTTGTTTAGTGATGGATGCGTGGACCCTGGACAGACCCCAGACGAGCTCTAGACGCATTTATGGTCTCAGTCCAGAACAGGTTTACTGTCAGATCCATCTATAGTGTCTCTGGTGTGTGTGTGTGTGTGTGTGTGTGTGTGTGTGTGTGTGTGTGTGTGTGTGTGTGTGTGTGTGTGTGTGTGTGTGTGTGTGTGTGTGTGTGTGTGTGTGTGTGTGTGTGTGTGTGTGTGTGTGTGTGTGTGTGTGTGTGCACCAGGGTTTACGGCTACTCCTGTTTTCTGCTGCGGTTTCTATGGAATAAAGACGTGTTCTTCCAGAATGGCTTGAATTGGATTTTTTCTTGTGCGTGTTGGTGACAGACTCCGACACACTTGCTCGAGGGTACTTTGGCATGTAGACAGGGACTCAAACCACCAACCTCTCCATAAGTGGACGTCGCTCTCACCATCATAGTCACAGCCGCTGTGGTAGGTCACAGGAAACAGCTCCTGTTGGGACACATTTCATTCAGTTAATGGTTGTCATCAGAACGTGTTACAGTCGTCCCACTCCCTTGGCTGTACGTTAAGTATTTGCTGACCCCTGCTGGTGGATGTCGGTACTGCACCTGGTACCAGTGCAGCAGCAGTGCAGGGACTCCATTAAAGGGACAGTCTACTCAAAATGAAGCAGGTCTGTATTAGAAGTCCATGATTAAACAAGTAAACTCTTCTTCCTGCTTCAGTTTAAAACACGGACTCCACTCACCACGGGGTTCACGGGTCACTGCCTGACGTCACACGACGGCTCTGGTGCGGTACTGTTACCGGTCCAGCGAGGAAACGGACAAAGTGACCCTGAAGAACTCCATCAGATCAGCAACGGGGGGAGAACCCGGATGAACAGCTGACAGAGAAACCCTACCTCTACCCCCCCAACCCCAACCGAACCCTCTCCTGGGGGGGGCATCCAGTACATGTAGAACACAACTATCATGACATTGATCACAGCAGTAACGGAACGGTCCACGGTGGGAGAACCGGTGAGGATGTCACCACACACACACACACACACACACACACACACACACACACACACACACACACACACACACACACACCTAGACACACACACCTAGACACACACACAGTCACACACACACACACACATACAAACACACACACACACACACACACATACACACACACACACTCACACACACACACACACACACACATACACACCTAAACACACACACACACCTAGACACACACACACACAGACACACACACACACACTCACACACACACACACACACACACATACACACCTAAACACACACACACACCTAGACACACACACACACAGACACACACACACACACACACACATACACACACACACACACACACACAGACACACACACACAGACACACACACACACACACCTAGACACACACACACACACACACACACACACACACACACACCTAGACACACACACACACACACTCACATAGACACACACACACTCTCACACACACACACACAGACACACACACACACACACACACATACACACACACACACACACACACACACACACCTAGACACACACACACACACACACCTAGACACACACACACACACACACACACACACACACCTACACACACACTCTCACACACACACACACACACACAGACACACACACACACAGACACACACACACACACACACACACACACACACAGTCTCACACACACATACACACACACAGACACACACACACACACAGACACACACACACACGCAGTCTCACACACACATACACACACACACACACACAGACACACACACACACAGACACACACACACACACACACACACACACAGACACACACACACACAGACACACACACACACACACACACACACACACAGACACACACACACACGCAGTCTCACACACACATACACACACACACACAGACACACACACACACACAGACACACACACACACACCCAGTCACGGCCGTGACGTCACATGACCCACCGTCATCACCTTCCTGCTGACGCTGCAGGTCAATCGACCCTCCATGGACCCTCATCAAAGCAGCATCTGTCCTCGGACCAAGAGCCCACGTGACTGTTCCGATCACGTGACGCGCTCTGCGTCATCCTCCAGTCCCGGTGCAGCTCTGCGTCAGTCCCCTCTGAACACACACTGAAGGTCTGCCTCAGGTTCCAGTGGACAGTGAGACCGAGACAGGTCTGACCAGGGTCAGCCCGTGTCCATCAAGATGTTCCACAACCCTCCGGAGAGACGTTCTCCCTGAAGGTTCTCCCTCCAGAGAGACGTTCTCCCTGAAGGTTCTCCCTCCAGAGAGACGTTCTCCCTGAAGGTTCTCCCTCTAGAGAGACGTTCTCCCTGAAGGTTCTCCCTCTGGTGGACGTTCGTCTTCTGCTGCTGTCAGACCTCAGTCAAGACCCTCCGTGAGCTCCGGTTTCAATCCAGCTGCTTTGTGGAAGCTGAAGTTTTGATGCTCGGTGTTTGAGGACTAACTTTTGTGGAGCCTCTGAAGTCAGGGGCGCGGCTCCCCCCGGCCCCCCGGCCCCCAGCTGATCCGTGTCGGAGCCACAGGAGAAGCAGCAGCGCTCCATCCATCCAGCGGAGGACATGACGGACCCGGCGGAGACCTGCATCAAGGTGATCTGCCGGTTCCGGCCGCTGAACAGCTCGGAGGTGGCCCGAGGAGACAAGTTCATCCCGAAGTTCCAGGGAGACGACTGCGTGCAGATCGGGGTGAGTGCGCCGGGCTGTGTTGGCCGTGAGTCTGCCTGAAGGTAGCCCCAAACAACAACTACACTCAACGGGTCTCTTCCAGGCAAACAGCTTTTGTAACTCGGCTTAACAAAGTCGCGTTTAACCAGGAGATGAAGGTGATGTCGTGCGCTTTTACGCACAGACCTGTTGGAAAGATTATCAGTTTGTCAGGGTCCAGAGTCCAATCTC